>NC_135805.1:460000-575000 GCF_964213995.1 Mustelus asterias | reverse complement strand
ACCAGATCCAAAATAGCTCGTTCCCTCGTCGGTTCCGTAACATGCTGTTCAAGGAAACTATCCCAACAGCATTCTAAGAACTCTTCCTCCATTCCACCCTTACCGACTTGAGTCTGCCAGTCAATGTGCATGTTGAAGTCCCCCATGATTATTGCCGTTCCGTTTTTACACGCATCCCTTATCTGCTTGTTTATAGCCCTCCCTACCTCAACATTATTATTCGGGGGCCTATATACCACACCTACTAGTGTCTTTCTCCCTCTACTATTCCTCATCTCTACCCATAACGATTCCACGTTTTGTTCCTCAGAGCCTATGTCATCCCTCAGTACTACCCTGATATTATCTCTTATTAATAGCGCGACCCCACCACCTTTTCCTTCCTGTCTATTCTTCCTAAACGCCTGATACCCCTGGATATTCATCTCCCAGTCCTGGTCACCTTTCAGCCACGTTTCTGTAATGGCCACTAGATCGTACCCACTTGTGCTGATTTGCACCATCAACTCATTCACCTTGTTCCGAATGCTTCGTGCATTCAGGCAAAGTGTCCTTATTCCAGCTTTTATCTGAACCCGCTTTGATGAGTCGCAAACACCGTCTCCCTCTACTCCCTTATCTAAATTACCGCCTTCATTCACTTGCACCCTCTCCTCTACCATTAATTTTGTAATTCCCCTTACCCCTGCATCCTCCCCCCCATCAATTAGTTCCTTGATCCTAGTCAACTCTTCTAGCTCCCCTCCCCCCAACCTATCTAGTTTAAATTCTCCCCAGTAGCCTTAGCCAACCTACCGGCCAGGATATTGGTCCCCGTGTGATTCAAGTTCCACCCGTTTTTTGTATACAGATCACCCCTGCCCTTAAAGAGGTCCCAATGGTCCAGGAACCTGAATCCCTGCCCCCTGCACCAGTCCCTCAGCCACACATTCATCCTCCACCTCACTCCATTCCTGCCCTCACCTTCCCGTGGCACAGGCAGTAATCCTGAGATTACTACCTTTGCTTTCCTCTTTCTCAGCTGTCTCCCTAATTCCCTGTACTCCCTTTTCATGACCCCTTCTCCCTTCCTACCCACATCAGTCGCTCTCTCTCTGTCTTTCTCTCTCTCTCTCTCTATCTTTCCCTGACTCTCTGTCTCCCTCTCTGTCTGTCTCTCTCACTCTATCTCTATCTCTCTGTCTCCCTCTGTCTTCTCTCTTCCTCTGTCTCTCTGTCTGACTCTCTTTCTCTCTTTCTCTGTCTCTCTCTCTGTCTCTCTCACTCTGTCTGTCTCTCTCTCTCTCTGCCTCCCACTCTCTGTCTCTCTATCTCTCGGTGTATCTCTATCTATCTCTCTCTGTTTCTCTGTCTGTATATCTCACTCTCTCTGTCTCTCTCTCTCCCTGTCTCTCTATCTCTCTGTATCTGTTTGTGTCTCTGTCTCTCTCTCTCTGTCTTTGTCTTTCTGTCTCTCTCTCTCTCTCTGTCTCTCTTTATCTCTGTCGCTCTTAATCTCTGTCTCTCTTTATCTCTCTGTCTCTCTCTCTGTTTCTGTCTCCCTGTCTCCCTCTCTGTATCTCTCTGTCACTCTCTCTCACTCTCTGTCTCTGTCTCTCCCTCTGTCTCTCTCTCTTCCTCTGTCTCTCTCTCTATCTCTCTGTCTCTCTATCTCTCTTTATTTCCCTTTCTTTCTCTCTCTGTCTCTCTCCATGGCTCTGTCTCTCTTTCTCTCTCTGTGTCTTTCTGTCTCCCTCTGTTTCTCTCTCTCTGTCTCTGTCTCTCTCTCTCTCTGTCTCTCTCTCTCTCTCTCTCTGTCTCACTCTGTCTCTCTCTCTCTGTCTCTCTCTATCTCTCTGTGCCTCTCTATCTATCTGTCTCTTTCTCCCTGTCTCTCTACCTATCTGTCTCTCTCTCTCTCTCTCTCTATCTCGCTGTCTCTATCTCTCTCTCTCTGTTTCTCCTTCTCTCCCCCTCTGTCTCTCTCTCTGTTTCTGTCTATCGCTCTGTCTCTCTCTCTCTCTCTGTCTCTCTCTATGTATCTTCCTCTGTCTGTCTCTCTCTCTTTCTCTGTCTCTCTCCATCGCTCTGTCTCTCTTTCTCTCTCTGTGTCTCTCTGTCTCCCTCTGCCTCTCTGTTTCTGTCTCCGTCTCTCTCTCTCTCTCTGTCTCTCTCTCCCTCTCCCACCCTCTCTCTCTCCCACCCTGTCTCTCTATCTCTCTGTCTCTCTCTCTGTTTCTCCCTCTCTCTCTGTCTCTCCTTCTCTCTCTGTCTCTCCCTCTCTCTATCTCTGTGTCCTTCTCTCTATCTCTGTCCCTCTCTATCTCTGTCTGTCTCTATCTCTGTCTCTCTCTGCCTGTCTCTCTCTCTCTGTCTTTCTCTCTCTCTCTCTCTATCTTTCCCTGTCTCTCTCTCTCTGTCTCTCTCTGTCTCCCTCTCTGTCTGTCTCTCTCACTCTATCTCTATCTCTCTGTCTCCCTCTGTCTTCTCTCTTCCTCTGTCTCTCTGTCTCTATCTCTCTGTCTGACTCTCTCTCTCTTTCTCTGTCTCTCTCTGTCTCTATCACTCTGTCTGTCTCTCTGTCTCCCACTCTCTGTCTCTCTATCTCTCTGTGTCTCTCTATCTCTCTCTCTCTGTTTCTCTGTCTGTATATCTCACTCTCTCTCTGTCTCTCTCTCTCCCTGTCTCTCTATCTCTCTGTATCTGTTTGTGTCTCTGTCTCTCTCTCTCTGTCTTTGTCTTTCTGTCTCTCTCTCTCTCTCTCTGTCTCTCACTCTGTCATTCTCTCTGTCTCTCTCTCTCTCTCTCTCTGTCTCTCTTAATCTCTCTGTCTCTCTTTATCTCTCTGTCTCTGTTTCTCTGTCTCTCTCTGTCCCCCTCTCTGTATCTCTCTATCTCTCTGTCTCTCTATCTCTCTCTCTGTCACTCTCTCTCACTCTCTGTCTCTGTCTCTCTCTCTCTCTCTTTTTCTCTCTCTGTCTCTCTCCCTCTCTCTCTCTCCCTCTCTCCCTCTGTCTCTCTCTGTCTCTCTTCCTCTTCTCTCTCTCTCTCTTTCTCTGTCCCTCAGCACGCTCAGCCTCAGCGAGGGAAAAGTCGGAGAGTATGATGAAGACACGGCAAGTGCTGGGGCTAGAAGAGATGAAGTTTGAAGCATTGGGACTGGTCGAGGGAATACAGGTACAGAATTCCCTAAAAGTGACGTCTCAGGTGGATAGGGTCGTAAAGAGTGCCTTTGGTACATTGGCCTTTATAAATCGGAGTATCGAGTATAAAAGTTGGAGTGTTATGATAAGGTTATATAAGGCATTGGTGAGGCCGAATTTGGAGTATTGTGTACAGTTTTGGTCACCTAGTTACAGGAAGGATGTAAATAAGATTGAAAGAGTGCAGAGAAGGTTCACAAGGATGTTGCCGGGACTTGAGAAGCTGAGTTACAGAGAGAGATTGAATAGGTTGGGACTTTATTCCCTGGAGCGTAGAAGATTGAGGGGAGATTTGATAGAGGTGTATAAGATTTTGATGGGTATAGATAGAGTGAATGCAAGCAGGCTTTTTCCGCTGAGGCTAGGGGAGAAAAAAACCAGAGGGCATGGGTTAAGGGTGAAAGGAGAAAAGTTTAAAGGGAATATTAGGGGGGGCTTCTTCACGCAGAGAGTGGTGGGAGTGTGGAATGAGCTGCCGGATAAAGTGGTAAATGCGGGGTCACTTTTAACATTTAAGAAAAACTTGGACGGGTTCATGGATGAGAGGGGTGTGGAGGGATATGGTCCAAGTGCAGGTCAGTGGGACTAGGCGAAAAATGGTTCGGCACAGACAAGAAGGGCCAAAAGGCCTGTTTCTGAGCTGTAATTTTCTATGGTTCTATGGAGGGCCTGGGATGGGCAGTGGTGTTGATGAGTTGTTGAAGCTTGCGTTCCTTTACATCTGCAAGAAACAGGAAAAGTTTTTTGTTAAGACATCGAATGATGCAGAGGATGAAATGAAACTGGGGTCAGGGACAGCTTTGAGAGAGAGTAAGACGGTGTTGCTGGAGAGAAATGTCGAATTTCTTCATGTGGCGGCGCATGGAACTGAGTGTGGCTTTCAGGATGCGGTGAGAACAGCAGTTCGAAGAATGTTGTATATCCTGGAGGTACCTGTAGTCCTGGAGGTTACATGCAGGGTGGAATTTGAGTTGAAATCCACGTGGGATAAGTCGGAGACAAAGACAGTCTATGAAATCTCACGGGATTCAGGGTGAGGTATCTAATTGGACACAAAATTGGCTTCCTGACAGAATAAGAAGTCTCACAACACCAGGTTAAAGTCCAACAGGTTTATTTGGTAGCAAATCCATAAGCTTTCGGAGCACTGCTCCTTCATCAGATGGAGTGGATATCTGTTCTCCAACAGTGCACAGACACAGAAATCAAGTTACAGAATACTAATTAGAATGCAAATCTCGGTCTTAAAGGTACAGACAATGTGGGTGGAGGGAGCATTCAACACAGGTTAAAGAGATGTGTATTGTCTCCAGACAGAACAGCTAGTGAGATTCTGCAAGATCAGGGGGAAAGCTGTGGGGGTTACTGATAATGTGACATAAATCCAACATCCCGGTTTAGGCCATCCTCATGTGTGCGGAACTTGGCTATCAGTTTCTGCTCAGCGACTCTGCGCTGTCGTGTGTCGTGAAGGCCGCCTTGGAGAACGCTTACCTGAAGATCCAAGGCTGAATGCCCGTGACTGCTGAAGTGCTCCCCCACAGGAAGAGAACAGTCTTGCAAGCCAGAGGGTGGTTGTAGAGAGTTGTTTTTCAAACTGGAGGCCTGTGACCAGCGGTGTGCCTCAGGGATCAGTGTTGGGTCCACTGTTATTTGTCATTTATATTGATGATTTGGATGAGAATATAAGAGGCATGGATAGTAAGTTTGCAGATGACACCAAGATTGGTGGCAGAGTGGACAGTGAAGAAAGTTATCTCCAATTGCAACGGGATCTTGATTAATTGGGCCAATGGGCTGACGAATGGCAGATGGAGTTTAGAACATAGAACATAGAACATAGAACATTACAGCGCAGAACAGCCCCTTCGGCCCACGATGTTGCACCGACCAGTTAAAAAAAAAACTGTGACCCTCCAACCTAAACCAATTTCTTTTCGTCCATGAACCTATCTACGGATCTCTTAAACGCCCCCAAACTAGGCGCATTTACTACTGATGCTGGCAGGGCATTCCAATCCCTCACCACCCTCTGGGTAAAGAACCTACCCCTGACATCGGTTCTATAACTACCCCCCCTCAATTTAAAGCCATGCCCCCTCGTGCTGGATTTCTCCATCAGAGGAAAAAGGCTATCACTATCCACCCTATCTAAACCTCTAATCATCTTATATGTTTCAATAAGATCCCCTCTTAGCCGCCGCCTTTCCAGCGAAAACAATCCCAAATCCCTCAGCCTCTCCTCATAGGATCTCCCCTCCATACCAGGCAACATCCTGGTAAACCTCCTCTGCACCCTCTCCAAAGCCTCCACATCCTTCCTGTAATGTGGGGACCAGAACTGCACACAGTACTCCAAGTGCGGCCGCACCAGAGTTGTGTACAGTTGCAACATAACGCTACGACTCCTAAATTCAATCCCCCTACCAATAAACGCCAAGACACCATATGCCTTCTTAACAACCTTATCTACTTGATTCCCAACTTTCAGGGATCTATGCACACATACACCTAGATCCCTCTGCTCCTCCACACTATTCAAAGTCCTCCCGTTAGCCCTATACTCAACACATCTGTTATTCCTACCAAAGTGAATTACCTCACACTTCTCCGCATTAAACTCCATCCGCCACCTCTCGGCCCAACTTTGCAACCTGTCTAAGTCTTCCTGCAAACTACGACACCCTTCCTCACTGTCTACCACACCACCGACTTTGGTGTCATCAGCAAATTTGCTAATCCACCCAACTATACCCTCATCCAGATCATTAATAAATATTACAAACAGCAGTGGCCCCAAAACAGATCCCTGAGGTACACCACTTGTAACCGCACTCCATGATGAATATTTACTATCAACCACCACCCTCTGTTTCCTATCCGCTAGCCAATTCCTGATCCAATTTCCTAGATCACCCCCAATCCCATACATCTGCATTTTCTGCAGAAGCCTACCATGGTGAACCTTATCAAACGCCTTACTAAAATCCATATATGTTTAATTTAGACAAATGCGAGGCGATGCATTTTGGTAGATTGAACCAAGGCAGGACTTACTCAGTTAATGGTAGGGCACTGGGGAGAGTTACAGAACAAAGAGATCTAGGGGTACATATTCATAGCTCCTTGAAAGTGGAGTCACAGGTGGACAGAGTGGTGAAGAAGGCATTCGGCATGCTTTGTTTCATCAGTCAGAACATTGAATACAGGAGTTGGAATGTCTTGTTGAAGTTGTACAAGACATTGGTAAGGCCACACTTGGAATACTGTATGCAATTCTGGTCACCCTATTATAGAAAGGATATTATTAAACTAGAAAGAGTGCAGAAGAGATTTACTAGGATGCTACCGGGACTTGATGGATTGAGTTATAAGGAGAGGCTGGATAGACTGGGACTTTTTTCTCTGGACCGCAGGAAGCTGAGGGGTGACCTTATAGAGGTCTATAAAATAATGAAGGGCACAGATCAGCTAGATAGTCAATATCTTTTCCCAAAGGTAGGGGAGTCTAAAACTAGAGGGCATAGGTTTAAGGTGAGAGGGGAGAGATACAAAAGTGTCCAGAGGGGCAATTTTTTCACACACAGGGTGGTGAGTGTATGGAACAAGCTGCCAGAGGTAGGGGTAGAGGTGGTTACAATTTTGTCTTTTAAAAAGCATTTAGATAGTTACATGGGTATAGAGGGATATGGGCCAAATGCGGGCAATTGGGACTAGCTTAGGGGTTTTTAAAAAAATGGTGGCATGGACAAGTTGGGCCGAAGGGCCTGTTTCCATGCTGTAAACCTCTATGACAGTCTCTCTCTCTCTATCTCTCTGTCTCTCTATCTCTCTCTATTTCTCTGTCTATATATCTCTCTCTCGCTGTCTCACTCTCTCTATCTATCTCTCTGTCTCTCTCTCCCTCTCTCTGTCTCTCCCTCTCTCTGTCTCTCCCTCTCTCTCTCTCTCTCTTTGTCTCTCACTCTCTGTCTCTGTCTCTCTCTCTCTGTCTCTCTCTCTCTGTCTCTCTCTCTCTGTCTCTGTCTCTTTCTCTCTGTCTCTCTCTAGCTCTCTCTCTGTTTCTCTCTAGCTCTCTGTCTCTCTCTCTCCCTCTGTCTCTCTCTTTCTCTCTCTCTGTCTCTCTGTCTCTCTCTCTGTTGCTCTCTCTGTCTCTCTCTCTGTTGCTCTCTCTGTCTCTCTCTGTCTTTCTGCCTCTCTGTCTTTTTGCCTCTCTGTCTCGCTCTCTCCCTCTGTCTCTCTCTCTCTGTCTCGCTCTCTCCCTCTGTCTCTCTCTCTCTGTCTCACACTTTCTCTCTGTCACTCACTCTGACTTTGTCTCTCTGTCTCTCTCTCTCTCTCTGGGTAAACTGGGGTTGTTCTCCCTGGATGAGGGGCGACCGAATAGAGGTGTATAAAATTATGAAGGGCATAGATAGAGTGAACAGTAGGAAGCTTTTTCCCAGGTTGGAGATGATGAACACAAGGGGTCACGGGTTCAAGGTGAGGGGGGCAAGGTTCAACACAGATGTCAGGGGGACGTATTTTACACAGAGGGTGGTGGGGGCCTGGAATGCACTGCCAAGCAAGGTGGTTGAGGCGGACACGCTAGGATCGTTTAAGACTTATCTAGATAGCCACATGAACAGACTGGGAATAGAGGGATATAAAAGAATGGCCTAGTTGGGCACATGAGCGGCGCAGGCTTGGAGGGCCAAAGGGCCTGTTCCTGTGCTGTATTGTTCTTTGTTCTTTTGTTCTCTCTCTGTCTCTTCTCTCACTCTGTCTCTCTGTCTCTTCTCTCACTCTGTCTCTCTGTCTCTCAATCTGTCTCTCACTCAATCTGTCTCTCCCTCTCTCTATCTGTGTGTCCCTCTCCCTCTCTGTCTCTCTCTATCTCTGTCTCTCTCTATCTCTCTGTCTCTCTCTTTCTCTCTCTCTGTCTCTTTCTCTCTATCTCTCTGTCTCTCTCTCTATCTCTCTCTGTCTCTCTGTCTCTATCTCTTCGTCTCTCTCTCTCTTTGTCTCTCTCTCTTTGCCTCTCTCTCTCTGTCTTTGTCTCTCTCTGTCTTTCTGCCTCTCTGTCTTTCTCTTTCTCTGTCTCTCTCTCTCTGTCTTTCTCTCTCTGTCTTTGTCTCTCTCTCTCTGTTTCTGCCTCTCTGTCTTTCTCTCTCTCTTGTTCTCAGACAGGGCTGAGCTTTATACCACGATTGACACCTGTTTTATTTGTTTTTCCTGTCATTACCACCCCCGTTGTCTTCTGTCCATCAAATCTTTGTCATTTTATCTCTCCTGATCTCCAACCTATCCCTGACATTTTATTTTACTCCAACTTTTCAGCAGCATAACATCCATCATATTTCTACCTGTGTTCAGCTCTGAAAAAGAGTTATACAACTTAAAAATTAACGCACTTTCCCTCTCCACAAATGTCACCCGACCTGCTGAGTTTTTCTTGCATTTTCTGATTTTATTTTCTCTGTTGAATTCAGGAGAATTTAGCAATCATTGGGCGTGTGTTTAGTTAGATATTGCTTGTTGCATAAGATTTTCATTACTCTATAAGGTCCAGTTCACTCACGATTATGACTGGATGTGATATGGTCTTTTTTTGAAGGTATAATCTCTGTTTTAGTGTCTGTTCTGTAGGTTATTTTGGACGGTGTATTCCCATTGCAGAGTGAGCAAATGATTTAATCCATGTAATTGTTGGGCTATTGATCCCCAGAGCCTCTATTTTTTTGCTGTGTTAAAGTCTGAGCGAGAGGAGATGGATGGTTTATGCTGATGGAGAGCTGCTTGACAATTGCTAGTTAATAAGAGAGAATGTCAGTCTACGGGTGATCCGGGCGGCACTGTGTAGTTCCCTGCCTCATTTTCTCTTTAACGAAGGAATATATAGGTTTGGGGCGATCGATGTGAAGCTATTAGATCGCACAAGCTGCCCTGTGCTGCTGCAATCAAAGGCAGCCAAGTGTATAAAACAAATTCTCTTCCTTCACTTCTTGGAGGAATTAGAACTGGTCTCACGTTGACATTATACGTTATGTTGATGAAAGATGGAAAATGAATTGATTACAGGACCACAACAATCCCAGAACAGTTACATTGAGCAATGATACTGACCTCCATCCATGTTGTCTGCACTCGGACTAGGGTTTTAAATTACAGTGCAGCAGAAATTTCAGCACTTCGATCCTGCACTGTTTACTGCCAGAGTGCCCATTACAAAACAACAGGGCAGAAATGGACACAGTTCATTGAAGTCTGTCTGCCAATTCTCCAAAATGTACCCACAATTCAACCAATCCCTCACTCCCCAACCTCCTCATTGAAGACAATTGCTGGCGACATAATGGCATTTGGGTGGCATAGTGGTTATCACTGCTGGGGCCTGGATTCAATTCCGGCCTTGGGTGACTGTGTGGAATTTGCATGTTCTCCCCGTGTCTGCGTGGGTTTCCTCCGGGTGCTCCAGTTTCCTCCCACAGCCCAAACATAGAAACATGGAAACATAGAAAACTACAGCACAAAACAGGCCCTTCGGCCCCACAAGTTGTGCCGAACATATCCCTACCTTCTAGGCCTACCTATAACCCTCCATCCTATTAAGTCCCATGTACTCATCCAGGAGTCTCTTAAAAGACTCTATTGAGTTTGCCTCCACCACCACTGACGGCAGCCAATTCCACTCGCCCACCACCCTCTGTGTGAAAAACTTTTCACACATTTCCCCTGTACCTACCCCCCAGCACCTTAAACCTCGTAGCAGCCATTTCCACCCTGGGAAAAAGCCTCTGAGAGTCCACCCGATCTATGCCTCCCAACATCTTATATACCTCTATTAGGTCTCCTCTCATCCTACGTCTCTCCAAGAAGAAAAGACCGAGCTCCCTCAGCCTATCCTCATAAGGCATGCCACTCAATCCAGGCAACATCCTTGTAAATCTCCTCTGCACCCTTTCAATCTTTTCCACATCCTTCCTGCAATGAGGCGACCAGAACTGAGCACAGTACTCCGAGTGGGGTCTGACGAGGGTCTTATATAGCTGCATCATTATCCTCAGACTCCTAAACTCAATCCCTCGATTGATAAAGGCCAGCATACCATACGCCTTCTTAACCACCTCCTCCACCTGCGGGGCCGATTTTAGAGTCCTATGGACCCGGACCCCAAGGTCCTTCTGATCCTCTACAGTACTAAGAGTCTTTCCCTTTATATTGTACTCCTTCATCCCATTTGACCTGCCAAAATGGACCACTACGCATTTATCTGGGTTGAAGTCCATCTGCCACTTCTCCGCCCAGTCTTGCATCTTATCTATGTCCTTCTGTAACTTCTGACATCCCTCCAGACTATCCACAACCCCACCAATCTTCGTGTCGTCGGCAAATTTACCAACCCATCCCTCCAGTTCCTCATTCAGGTCATTTATGAAAATGACAAACAGCAAGGGTCCCAGAACAGATCCCTGGGGCACACCACTGGTGACCGACCTCCATTTAGAAAAAGACTCATCTATACCCACTCTCTGCCTCTTTGGACAAGCCAGTTCTGGATCCACAAAGCAATGTCCCCTTGGATCCCATGCCCCCTCACTTTCTCAATAAGCCTTATCAATTGGTCAAACCAGGTCGGTCAAGGCAGACTTGAGGAGGAGTTCATAGCATTTATCCACGACAGCTTCCTTGAACAGTATGTAATGGAACCTACAAGGGAGCAAGTTATCCTAGATCTGGTCCTGTGTAATGAGACAGGAATAATTAATGATCTTGCAGTTAAGGATCCTCTCAGAAGAAGCGATCACAGTATGGTTGAATTTAAAATACAGATGGAGTGTGAGAAGGTAAAATCCAATACCAGTGTCTTGTGCTTAAACAAAGGAGACTACAATGGGATGAGGGAGGAGTTGGCTAAGGTAGACTGGGAGCAAAATCTTTATGGTGGGACAATTGAGGAACAGTAGAGGACTTTCAAAGCGATTTTTCACAGTGCTCAGTAGAAGTGTATACCAGTGATGAGGAAGGTAAATACTCATAGCAGACTGGTACAGAAGGTGAAGTCGCATGGCATCAGAGATGAGCTGGCAAGGTGGATACAAAACTGGCTCGGTCAAGGAAGACAGAGGGTAGCAGTGGAAGGGTGTATTTCTGAATGGAGGGCTGTGACAAGCTGCGTTCCTCAGGGATCAGTGCTGGGACCTTTGCTGTTTGTAATCTATATAAATGATTTGGAGAAAAATGTAACTGGATTGATTAGTAAGTTTGCGGACGACACAAAGGTTGGTGGATTTGTGGATAGCGATGAGGACCATCAGTGGATACAGCAGTATATAGATCGGTTGGAGACTTGGGCAGAGAGATGGCAGATGGAGTTTAATCCGGACAAATGTGAGGTAATGCATTTTGGAAGGTCTAATACAGATAGGAACTATACAAAGAACAATACAGCACAGGAACAGGCCCTTCGGCCCTCCAAGCCCGCGCCGCTCATGTGCCCAACTAGATCATTCGTTTGTAACCCTCTATTCCCAGTCTGTTCATGTGGTTATAGAAACATAGAAAACTACAGCACAAAACAGGCCCTTCGGCCCCACAAGTTGTGCCGAACTTATCCCTACCTTTTAGGCCTACCTATAACCCTCCATCCTGTTAAGTCACATATACTCATCCAGGAGTCTCTTAAAAGACCCTATTGAGTTTGCCTCCACCACCACTGACGGCAGCCGATTCCACTCGCCACCACCCTCTGTGTGAAAAACTTCCCCCTAACATTTCCCCTGTACCTACCCCCCAGCACCTTAAACCTGTGTCCTCTCGTAGCAGCCAGTTCCACCGTGGGAAAAAGCCTCTGAGAGTCCACCCGATCTATGCCTCTCAACATCTTATATACCTCTATTAGGTCTCCTCTCATCCTACGTCTCTCCAAGGAGAAAAGACCGAGCTCCCTCAGCCTATCCTCATAAGGCATGCCACTCAATCCAAGCAACATCCTTGTAAATCGCCTCTGCACCCTTTCAATCTTTTCCACATCCTTCCTGTAATGAGGCGACCAGAACTGAGCACAGTACTCCAAGTGGGGTCTGACGAGGGTCTTATATAGCTGCATCATTATCCCCGGACTCCTAAACCCAATCCCTCGATTGATAAAGGCCAGCACACCATACGCCTTCTTAACCACCTCCTCCACCTGCTGGGCCGATTTTAGAGTCCTATGGAATCGGCTGACGTCGGTGGTGGTGGAGGCAAACTCGTTGGGGTCTTTTAAGAGACTTCTGGATGAGTACATGGGATTTAATGGGATTGAGGGCTATAGATAGGCCTAGAGGTGGGGATGTGATCGGCGCAACTTGTGGGCCGAAGGGCCTGTTTGTGCTGTGGCTTTCTATGTTCTATGTTCTATGGACCCGGACCCCAAGGTCCTTCTGATCCTCCACAGGACTAAGAGTCTTTCCCTTTATATTGTACTCCTTCATCCCATTTGACCTGGCAAAATGGACCACTACGCATTTATCTGGGTTGAAGTCCATCTGCCACTTCTCCTCCCAGTCTTGCATCCTATCTATGTCCCTCTGTAACTTCTGACATCCCTCCAGACTATCCACAACCCCACCAACCTTCGTGCCATCAGCAAACTTACCAACCCATCCCTCCACTTCCTCATCCAGGTCATTTATGAAAATGACAAACAGCAAGGGTCCCAGAACAGATCCCTGGGGCACACCACTGGTGACCGACCTCCAATTAGAAAAAGACCTATCTATACACACTCTCTGCCTCCTTTGGGCAAGCCAGTTCTGGATCCACCGGGCAGCAGCCCCTTGGATCCCATGCCCTCTCACTTTTTGTAGAAGCCTTGCATGAGGGACCTTATCGAACGCCTTGCTAAAATCCGTATAAACCACATCTACCACTTTCCCTTCGTCAATGTGTTTAGTCACATTTTCGAAGAACTCCACCAGGCTCGTAAGGCACGACCTGCCCTTGACAAAGCCATGCTGAGTATTCTTGAGCATAACATTCGAACTCTTATACTCAATACTTCGATTTATAAAGGCCAATGTACAAAAAGCACTCTTTATGACCCTATCTGTGACGCCACTTTTAGGGAATTATGTATCTGTATTCCCAGATCCCTCTATTCTACTGCACTCTTCAGTGTCCTACCATTTACCTTGTATGTTCTACCTTGGTTTGTCCTTCCAAAGTGCAATACCTCACAAAGTGCCATATCCACAGATCTCTAAAGGTTGCCAGTCAAGTGGATAGAGCTGTGAAGAAGGCCTATAGTGTGTTAGCTTTTATTCACAGGGGGTTGGAGTTTAAGAGCCGTGGGGTTATGCTGCAACTGTACAGGACCTTGGTGAGACCACATTTGGAATATTGTGTGCAGTTCTGGTCACCTCACTATAAGAAGGATGTGGAAGCGCTGGAAAGAGTGCAGAGGAGATTTACCAGGATGCTGCCTGGTTTGGAGGGTAGGTCATATGAGGAAAGGTTGAGGGAGCTCGGGCTGTTCTCTCTGGAGCGGAGGAGGCTGAGGGGAGACTTAATAGAGGTGTATAAAATGATGAAGGGGATAGATAGAGTGAACGTTCAAAGACTATTTCCTCGGGTGGATGGAGCTATTACAAGGGGGCATAACTATAGGGTTCGTGGTGGGAGATACAGGACGGATATCAGAGGTAGGTTCTTTACGCAGAGAGTGGTTGGGGTGTGGAATGGACTGCCTGCAGTGATAGTGGAGTCAGACACTTTAGAAACATTTAAGCGGTTATTGGATAGGCACATGGAGCACACCAGGATGATAGGGAGTGGGATAGCTTGATCTTGGTTTCAGATAAAGCTCGGCACAACATCGTGGGCCGAAGGGCCTGTTCTGTGCTATACTGTTCTATGTTCTATGTTCTATGTACTTGTCTGCATTAAACTCCATCTGCCATTTTTCAGCCCATTTTTCTAGCTGGTCCAAATCCTCTCCAATAATTTCCCTACCACTGATGTAAGGCTCACCAGCCTGTAATTACCTGGATTATTTTTGCTACCCTTCTTAAACAAAGGAACAACATTAAGTTTGAGATAGACAAATTTGATTTCGCAGGGGTATCAAGGGATATGGACCTAGGGCAGAGCATGAAGTTAGGCCACAGATCAGCCATGGTTAGCACTGCTGCTTCCCAGCGCCAGGGACCTGAGTTCGATTCCCGGCTTGGGTCACTGTCTCTGTGGAGTCTGCACGTTCTCCCCGTGTCTGCGTGGGTTTCCTCCGGGTGCTCCGGTTTCCTCCCAGAGTTCGAAAGATAGAACATAGAACAGTACAGCACAGAACAGGCCCTTCGGCCCACGATGTTGTGCCGAGCTTTATCTGAAACCAAGATCAAGCTATCCCACTCCCTATCATCCTGGTGTGCTCCATGTGCCTATCCAATAACCGCTTAAATGTTTCTAAAGTGTCTGACTCCACTATCACTGCAGGCAGTCCATTCCACACCCCAACCACTCTCTGCGTAAAGAACCTACCTCTGATATCCGTCCTGTATCTCCCACCACGAACCCTATAGTTATGCCCCCTTGTAATAGCTCCATCCACCCGAGGAAATAGTCTTTGAACGTTCACTCTATCTATCCCCTTCATCATTTTATACACCTCTATTAAGTCTCCCCTCAGCCTCCTCCGCTCCAGAGAGAACAGCCCTAGCTCCCTCAACCTTTCCTCATATGACCTACCCTCCAAACCAGGCAGCATCCTGGTAAATCTCCTCTGCACTCTTTCCAGCGCTTCCACATCCTTCTTATAGTGAGGTGACCAGAACTGCACACAATATTCCAAATGTGGTCTCACCAAGGTCCTGTACAGTTGCAGCATAACCCCACGGCTCTTAAACTCCAACCCCCTGTGAATAAAAGCTAACACACTATAGGCCTTCTTCACAGCTCTATCCACTTGAGTGGCAACCTTTAGAGATCTGTGGATATGGACCCCAAGATCTCTCTGTTCCTCCACAGTCTTCAGAACCCTACCTTTGACCCTGTAATCCACATTTAAATTTGTCCTACCAAAATGAATCACCTCACATTTATCAGGGTTAAACTCCATTTGCCATTTTTCAGCCCAGCTTTGCATCCTATCTATGTCTCTTTGCAGCCTACAACAGCCCTCCACCTCATCCACTACTCCACCAATCTTGGTGTCATCAGCAAATTTACTGATCCACCCTTCAGCCCCCTCCTCTAAGTCATTAATAAAAATCACAAAGAGCAGAGGACCAAGCACTGATCCCTGCGGCACACCGCTAGCAACCTGCCTCCAATCCGAAAATTTTCCATCGACCACCACCCTCTGTCTTCGGTCAGACAGCCAGTTACCTATCCAATCGGCCAACTTTCCCTCTATCCCACACCTCCTCACTTTCATCATAAGCCGACCATGGGGGACCTTATCAAACGCCTTACTAAAATCCATGTATATGACATCAACTGCCCTACCTTCATCAACACACTTAGTTACCTCCTCAAAAAATTCTATCAAATTTGTGAGGCACGACTTGCCCTTCACGAATCCGTGCTGACTATCTCGGATTAATCCGCATCTTTCTAAATGGTCGTAAATCCCATCCCTAAGGACCCTTTCCATCAATTTACCAACCACCGAAGTAAGACTAACCGGTCTATAATTACCAGGGTCATTTCTATTCCCTTTCTTAAACAGAGGAACAACATTCGCCATTCTCCAGTCCTCTGGCACCATCCCCGTGGACAGCGAGGACCCAAAGATCAACGCCAAAGGCTCTGCAATCTCATCCCTTGCCTCCCACAGAATCCTAGGATACATTTCATCAGGCCCAGGGGACTTATCGACCTTCAGTTTATTCAAAACTGCCAAGACATCCTCCCTCCGAACATCTATTTCCTCCAGCCTATTAGCCTGTAACACCTTCTCTTCCTCAAAAACATGGCCCCTCTCCTTGGTGAACACTGAAGAAAAGTATTCATTCATCACCTCGCCTATCTCTACTGACTCCATACACAAGTTCCCACTACTGTCCTTGACCGGCCCTAACCTCACCCTGGTCATTCTTTTATTCCTCACATAAGAGTAAGAAGCCTTGGGGTTTTCCTTGATCCGACCCGCCAAGGACTTCTCATGTCCCCTCCTAGCTCTCCTAAGCCCCTTTTTCAGCTCATTCCTTGCTAACTTGTAACCCTCAATCGAGCCATCTGAACCTTGTTTCCTCATCCCTACATAAGCTTCCCTCTTCCTTTTCACAAGACATTCCACCTCTTTTGTGAACCATGGTTCCCTCACTCGGCCATGTGCTGGTTAGGTTCATTGGCCAAGCTAAATTACCCCTCAGTGTACGCCAGTGGTTCCCAAACCTTTTTCACTGGGCCGCACCTTCGGAATAAAAATTTGCTCACACCACACCAAATGTTTTAGTGATAAGAAATACATTCAAACACAAAAAAAACCAACTCCTAGCAGTGCTTGATTCATAACATAGAACACAACTACTTTATAATATGATCATGGGACATCCAGAAAGTATAAAACAATGCTTGTTTAAACCATGTTTAAATTTTTCTTTGATTGTCCTTGAATCTTCCCGCCACACTTGCCGTCCTCTCTCGCCGCACCAGTGTGGCGCGCCGCACCCTTTGGGAACCACTGGTGTACGCAAACAAGCGCCAGAGGAGCGGGCTTGAGGGGCTGAATGGCCTACTCCTGTTCCTATGTTGCTCTACCTGGGAACATCACCACCTGGAGGATCCTGCGACGCTGCAACCTGCGACGCTGCAACCTGCGACGCTGCAACCTGCGACGCTGCACCCTGCGACGCTGCAACCTGCGACGCTGCAACCTGCGACGCTACAACCTGCGACGCTGCAACCTACGGCGCTGTAATCCATGACGCTGTAACCTGCGATGCTGTAACCTGCGGTGCTGCAACCTGCGACGCTGCAATCTGTGACGCTGCAATGCTGCAACCTGCGACGCTGCAACATGCGATGCTGCAACCTGTGACGCTGCAAGCTGCGATGCTGCAAGCTGCGCGCTGCAACCTGCGACGCTACAAACTGCGATGCTGCAACTTGTGACGCTGTAACCTGCGACGCTGCAACCTGGAAATATATCGCCATTCCTTCACAGTCGCTGTGTTGAAATCCTGGGATTCCCTCCCCAACAGCGCTATGGGTGTACCTCCACCACAGGGACTGCAGAGGTACCTCCACCACAGGGACTGCAGAGGTTCAAGAAGTCAGCTCATCAACAGCTTCCTGAAGGCAATAAATGCTGGCCTAGCCTGCGATTCCCACATCCCATAAATGAATGAAAAAAACACCGCACCATCGCAGGTTGCAGCATCGCAGGTTACAGCGTCACAAGTTGCAGCGTCGCAGGTTGCAGCGTCACAAGTTCCAGCATCGCAGTTTGTAGCGTCGCAGGTTGCAGCGCGCAGCTTGCAGCATCGCAGCTTGCAGCGTCACAGGTTGCAGCATCGCAGCGTCGCAGGTTGCAGCATTGCAGGTTGCAGCATTGCAGGTTGCAGCGTCACAGATTGCAGCGTCGCAGGTTGCAGCATCGCAGGTTACAGCATCGCAGGTTACCGCATCGCAGGTTACAGCATGGCAGGTTGCAGCATCGCAGATTGCAGCATCGCAGGTTACAGCGTCACAGGTTACAGCGTCATGGATTACAGCGCCGTAGGTTGCAGCGTCACAGGTTGTAGCGTCGCCGGTTGCAGCGTCGCAGGTTGCAGCGTCGCAGGTTGCAGCGACACAGGTTGCAGTGTCGCAAGTTGCAGCATTGCATGTTGCAGAGACACGGGTTATATCGCCGCAGGTTGCAGCATCACAGGTTGCGGCGTTGCAGCGTCGCAGCTTGCAGCATTGCAGCGCGCAGCTTGCAGCGTTGCAGCGCGCAGCTTGCAGCGTCACAGGTTGCAGCATCGCAGGTTGCAGCGTCGCAGGTTGCAGCGACACAGGTTGCAGTGTCGCAAGTTGCAGCGTTGCATGTTGCAGAGACACGGGTTATATCGTTGCAGCGTCGCAGGTTGCAGCATCACAGGTTGCGGCGTCGCAGCTTGCAGCGTCACAGGTTGCAGCATCGCAGGTTGCAGCGTCGCAGGTTGCAGCATCGCAGGTTGCAGTGTTGCAGCGTCACAGCCTGCACCATCGAAGACCACAGCACTCACCATTCTAATTTCACAGTGAGTCTGGACCAGGTTGGTAAATTAAATGGTTCTGATAATTGGAAATGAATACGGAGGATCTTGTTCCTCACCTATTTGGAGCAGCTGAAACTAGAACAAAGAACAAAGAAAATTACAGCACATGAACAGGCCTTTCGGCCCTCCAAGCCTGCACCGACCATGCTGCCCGACTTAACTTAAACCCCCTACGCATCCGGGGACCATATCCCTCTATTCCCATCTCATGTACTTACCAAGACGCCCCTTAAAAGTCACTACCGTATCCGCTTCCACTACCTCCCCCGGCAACGAATTCCTGGCACCCACCACTCTCTGTGTAAAAAATCTGCCTCGTACATCTCTTTTAAAACTTGCCCCACGCACCTTAAACCGATGCCCCCTAGTAATTGACTCCTCTACCCTGGGAAAAAGCTTCTGACTATCCACTCTGTCCATGCCTCTCATAATCTTGTAGACTTCTATCAGGTCGCCCCTCAACCTTCATCACTCCAGTGAGAACAAACCAAGTTTCTCCAACCTCTCCTCATAGCTAATGCCCTCCATACCAGGCAACATCCTGGTAAATCGTTTCGGTACGCTCTCCAAAGCCTCCACATCCTTCTGGTAGTGTGGTGACCAGAATTGAACACTATATTCCAAGTACGGCCTAACTAAGGTTCTATAAAGCTGCAATATGACTTGCCAATTTTTAAACTCGATACCCCGGCCAATGAAGGCAAGCATAAGAACATAAGAAATAGGAGCAGGAGTAGGCCATCTAGCCCCTCGAGCCTGCCCCGCCATTCAATAAGATCATGGCTGATCTGAAGTGGATCAGTTCCACTGACCCGCCTGATCCCTATAACCCCTAATTCCCTTACCGATCAGGAATCGATCTATCCATGATTTAAACATGTTCAACGAGGTAGCCTCCACCACTTCAGTGGGCAGAGAATTCCAGAGATTCACCACCCTCTGAGAGGAGAAGTTCCTCCTCAACTCTGTCCTAAACTGACCCCCCTTTATTTTGAGGCTGTGCCCTCTAGTTCTAGTTTCCTTTCTAAGTGGAAAGAATCTCTCCATCTCTACCCTATCCAGCCCCTTCATTATCTTATAGGTCTCTATAAGATCCCCCCTCAGCCTTCTAAATTCTAACGAAAACAAACCCAATCTGCTCAGTCTCTCCTCATAATCAACACCCCTCATCTCTGGTATCAACCTGGTGAACCTTCTCTGCACTCCCTCCAAGGCCAATATATCCTTCCGCAAATAAGGGGACCAATACTGCACACAGTATTCCAGTAGCGGCCTCACCAATGCCTTGTACAGATGCAGCAAGACATCTCTGCTTTTATATTCTATCCCCCTTGCGATATAGGCCAACATCCCATTTGCCTTCTTGATCACCTGTTGCACCTGCAGACTGGGTTTTTGCGTCTCATGCACAAGGACCCCCAGGTCCCTTTGCACAGCAGCATGTTGTAATTTCTTTCCATTTAGATAATAATCCAATTTGCTATTATTTCTTCCAAAGTGAATAACCTCGCATTTGTTAACGTTATACTCCATCTGCCAGATCCTCGACCACTCACTCAGCCTGTCCAAATGTCTCTGCAGACCTAGGGTAACTTTGTTACCCTACACTCAGTCCCCTCCTCCAGATCGTCTACATAAATGGTAAATAGTTGAGGCCCCAATACCGATCCCTGCGGCACGCCACTAGTTACCATCCGCCAACCAGAAAAGCACTCATTTATTCCGACTCTCTGCTTCCTGTCAGATAGCCAATCCCCAATCCATGCTAACACCCTACCCCCAACTCCGTGTGACCCAATCTTCTTCAGCAACCTTTTGTGAGGCACCTTGTCAAACGCCTTTTGGAAATCCAAAAACACCGCATCCACCGGTTCCCCTCCGTCAACCGCACTAGTCACATAGAAACATAGAAAAACTACAGCACAAACAGGCCCTTTGGTCCACAAGTTGTGCCGAACACATCCCTACCTTCCAGACCTACCTATAACCCTCCATCCTATTAAGCTCCACGTACTCATCCAGGAGTCTCTTAAAAGACCCTATTGAGTTCGCCTCCACCACCACTGACGGCAGCCGATTCCACTCGCCCACCACCCTCTGTGTGAATACCTTACCCCTAACATCTCCCCTGTACCTACACCCCAGCACGGAGTGGGAATGGAGGGATACAAAAGAATGGTCTAGTTTGGACCAGGGAGCGGCACGGGCTTGGAGGGCCAAAGGGCCTGTTCCTGTGCTGTATTGTTCTTTGTTCTTTGTTCTTAAACCTGTGTCCTCTCGTAGCAGACATTTCCACCCTGGGAAAAAGCCTCTGAGAGTCCACCCGATCTATGCCTCTCAACATCTTATACACCTCTATTAGGTCTCCTCTCATCCTTCGTCTCTCCAAGGAGAAAAGACCGAGCTCCCTCAGCCTATCCTCATAAGGCATGCCACTCAATCCAGGCAACATCCTTGTAAATCTCCTCTGCACCCTTTCAATCTTTTCCACATCCTTCCTGTAATGAGGCGACCAGAACTGAGCACAGTACTCCAAGTGGGGTCTGACGAGGGTCTTATATAGCTGCATCATTATCCCCGGACTCCTAAACTCAATCCCTCGATTGATAAAGGCCAGCACACCATACGCCTTCTTAACCACCTCCTCCACCTGCGGGGCCGATTTTAGAGTCCTATGGAACCGGACCCCAAGGTCCTTCTGATCCTCTACAGTACGAAGAGTCTTTCCCTTTACATTGTTCTCCTTCATCCCATTTGTCCTACCAAAATGGACCACGACGCATTTATATAGAAATGGCCTAAACGCTTCTGGCTTGAGCACAGGACATAGGTCAGAAGGTCAGTAATGATTGTTTTTCCTAAACATTATCTCATGGTCCTTGCTGCAAAATGTGTATGTAGAAGTTGAAGTCCATCTGCCACTTCTCCGCCCAGTCTTGCATCCTATCTATGTCCCTCTGTAACTTCTGACATCCCTCCAGACTACCCACAACCCCACCAACCTTCGTGTCGTCGGCAAACTTACCAACCCATCCCTCCGCTTCCTCATCCAGGACATTTATGAAAATGACAAACAGCAAGGGTCCCAGAACAGATCCCTGGGGCACACCACTGGTGACCAACCTCCATTTAGAAAAAGACCCATCTGTACCCACTCTCTGCCTCCTTTGGGCAAACCAGTTCTGGATCCACAGGGCAGGAGCCCGTTGGATCCCATGCCCTCTCACTTTTTCGAGAAGCCTTGCATGGGGCTCCTTATCGAACACCTTGCTAAAATCCATATAAACCACATCTACTGCTTTCCCTTCGTCAATGTGTAAAGGAGATGGAGGGGGAGTTAGAGGAACTCCGCATAATTCGGGAGGCGGAGGTGGAAGTTGATAGGAGTTATAGAGAAATAGTAACTCCTAGAAATGAGGCTTGGGTCAATGCCAGGAGGAGGGGTAAGAAGCAATCGGGAAGACAATCCCCTGGGGCGGTTCCCCTCCATAATAGGTTTTCGGTGCTGGAGGCTACAGTTGAGGAGGAATCAACTGAGCATAGAGAGCAGATCTCTGGGGGTGAGCCGAGTGAGAAAGCTCAGGTGGTTAGGGGCTGTAAAAGACTGGGCCTTGTGATTGGGGACTCCACAATTAAGGGGACAGATAGGAGGGTCGGAACTAAAGGTAGGGACTCAGGGTTGGTGTGTTGCCTACCAGGGGCTGGGGTCCGGGATGTGTCTGACAGGGTATTCAGGACTCTTAGGGGGGAGGGAGATAAACCACAAGTTATTGTACATGTGGGGACACACGACATAGGGAGGATAGGGGAAGGGGATATTAGGCAGGGATTTATGGAGTTGGGGTGGAAACTAAAGGCCAAGACTGACAGAGTGGTTATCTCTGGACTCTTGCCTGTACCACGGGATAGTTTAGAGAGGAATAGGGAGAGGGAAGGTTTGAATTCATGGCTGAGGGGATGGTGCAGGAGGGAGGGGTTCAGGTACTTAAGCAATTGGGGCTCGTACTGGGGAAGGTGTGACCTCTATGAGAAGGATGGTCTACACCTTAATCAGAAGGGGACCAATATCCTGGGGGGTAAATTTGCTAAGGCCATGCAGGGAGGTTTAAACTGATTCGGGGGGGGGGAGGGATCCTGAGTAGTGGGGCTGAAAGTGAGGGATGCATGGATGGGGACTGCAATGCACGGCATTGCAGAGGTGGGGTGGAGCAGGGTTTGAAATGTGTATACTTCAATGCCAGGAGTATTCGCAATAAAGTGGGTGAACTTGCAGCGTGGATCAGTACCTGGGACTTCGATGTTGTGGCTATTTCAGAGACATGGATAGAGCAGGGGCAGGAATGGATGCTGCAGGTCCCGGGGTTCAAATGTTTTAGTCGAAGTAGGGAAGGAGGTAGAAGAGGGGGAGGGGTAGCATTATTGGTCAGAGATTGTATCACAGTGTCAGAGAGGAGGTTTGATGAGGACTTATCTGTTGAGGTAGTATGGGCGGAGATTAGAAATAGGAGAGGAGAGGTCACCCTGTTGGGAGTCTTTTATAGACCTCCTAAAAGTTCTAGAGAGGTTGAGGAAAGGATTGCGGAGTCAATCCTGCTTAGGAGTGAAAGTAATAGGGCAATTGTTATGGGGGATTTTAACTTGACTAATATTGACTGGAATTGTTATAGCTCTAGCTCGTTAGAGGGGTCAGTTTTTGTTCAAAGCGTGCAGGAAGGTTTTTTGACTCAGTATGTAGACAGGCCAACTAGAGGTGAGGCTATATTGGATCTGATGCTGGGAAATGAGCCAGACCAGGTGCTAGACTTGGAAGTTGGTGTGCATTTTGGTGATAGTGACCACAATTCGGTTACGTTCACCTTAGTGATGGAAAGGGATAGGCATGAACCTCGGGCCAGTGGTTTTAGCTGGGGGAAGGGTAATTATGAGGCTATTAGGAGAGAATTAGGAAACATAGGTTGGACTAGGAGATTACAGGGACTGGGAACGTCCGACATGTGGAGTTTTTTCAAGGAGCAGCTACTGCGAGTCTGTGATAGGTATGTCCCTGTCAGGCAAGGAGGAATTGGTAGGGCTAGGGAACCGTGGTGCACCAAAAAAGTTTCTTTGTTGGTTAAAAAGAAAAAGGAGGCTTATGTTCGGATGAGACGTGAGCACTCGGGTAGTGCACTAGAAAGCTTTAGATTGGCTAAGAGGGAGTTGAAGAGCGAGCTTAGAAGGGCTAAAAGGGGACATGAGAAGACTTTGGCGGATAGGGTTAAAGAGAATCCTAAGGCGTTCTATAGGTATGTCAAGAACAGAAGGTTGGTTGGGGCAAGTTTAGGGCCAGTTATAGATGGCAGAGGGAAGTTATGTGTGGAACCGGAGGAGATTGGTGAAGCATTGAACCAATATTTCTCTTCGGTGTTCACGCAAGGGGACATGAATATAGCTGAGGAGGACACTGGGTTGCAAGGGAGTAGAATAGACAGTATTACAGTTGATAAGGAGGATGTGCAGGATATTCTGGAGGGTCTGAAAATAGATAAATCCCCTGGTCCGGATGGGATTTATCCAAGGATTCTCTGGGAGGCAAGAGAAGTGATTGCAGAGCCTCTGGCTCTGATCTTCAGGTCGTCGTTGGCCTCTGGTATAGTACCAGAAGATTGGAGGTTAGCGAATGTTGTCCCATTGTTTAAGAAGGGGAACAGAGACTTCCCCGGGAATTATAGACCGGTGAGTCTCACTTCTGTTGTCGGCAAGATGTTGGAAAAAATTATAAGGGATAGGATTTATAGTTATTTGGAGAGTAATGAATTGATAGGTGATAGTCAGCATGGTTTTGTGGCAGGTAGGTCGTGCCTTACTAACCTTATTGAGTTTTTTGAGAAAGTGACCAAGGAGGTGGATGGGGGCAAGGCAGTGGACGTGGTATATATGGATTTTAGTAAGGCGTTTGATAAGGTTCACCATGGTAGGCTTCCGCAGAAAATGCAGATGTATGGGATTGGGGGTGATCTAGGAAATTGGATCAGGAATTGGCTAGCGGATAGGAAACAGAGGGTGGTGGTTGATAGTAAATATTCATCATGGAGTGCGGTTACAAGTGGTGTACCTCAGGGATCTGTTTTGGGGCCACTGCTGTTTGTAATATTTATTAATGATCTGGATGAGGGTATAGTTGGGTGGATTAGCAAATTTGCTGATGACACCAAAGTCGGTGGTGTGGTAGACAGTGAGGAAGGGTGTCGTAGTTTGCAGGAAGACTTAGACAGGTTGCAAAGTTGGGCCGAGAGGTGGCGGATGGAGTTTAATGCGGAGAAGTGTGAGGTAATTCACTTTGGTAGGAATAACAGATGTGTTGAGTATAGGGCTAACGGGAGGACTTTGAATAGTGTGGAGGAGCAGAGGGATCTAGGTGTATGTGTGCATAGATCCCTGAAAGTTGGGAATCAAGTAGATAAGGTTGTTAAGAAGGCATATGGTGTCTTGGCGTTTATTGGTAGGGGGATTGAATTTAGGAGTCGTAGCGTTATGTTGCAACTGTACACAACTCTGGTGCGGCCGCACTTGGAGTACTGTGTGCAGTTCTGGTCCCCACATTACAGGAAGGATGTGGAGGCTTTGGAGAGGGTGCAGAGGAGGTTTACCAGGATGTTGCCTGGTATGGAGGGGAGATCCTATGAGGAGAGGCTGAGGGATTTGGGATTGTTTTCGCTGGAAAGGCGGCGGCTAAGAGGGGATCTTATTGAAACATATAAGATGATTAGAGGTTTAGATAGGGTGGATAGTGATAGCCTTTTTCCTCTGATGGAGAAATCCAGCACGAGGGGGCATGGCTTTAAATTGAGGGGGGGTAGTTATAGAACCGATGTCAGGGGTAGGTTCTTTACCCAGAGGGTGGTGAGGGATTGGAATGCCCTGCCAGCATCAGTTGTAAATGCGCCTAGTTTGGGGGCGTTTAAGAGATCCGTAGATAGGTTCATGGACGAAAAGAAATTGGTTTAGGTTGGAGGGTCACAGTTTTTTTTTAACTGGTCGGTGCAACATCGTGGGCCGAAGGGCCTGTTCTGCGCTGTAATGTTCTATGTTCTATGTTCTATGTTCTTAATGTGTTTGGTCACATTTTCGAAGAACTCCACCAGGCTCGTAAGGCACGATCTGCCTTTGACAAAGCCATGCTGAGCATTCTTGAGCAGACTAAACCTCTAAATGCTCATAAATCCTGTCCCTCAGGATCTTCTCCATCAGCTTACCAACCACTGAGGTTAGACTCACCGGTCGGTAATTTCCTGGGCTATCCCTATTCCCCTTCTTGAAAATAGGAACCACATCCGCAATCCTCCGGCACCTCCCCCCTCTCCATCGCTGATGCAAAGATCATCGCCAGAGGCTCTGCAATCTCTTCCCTCGCCTCCCACAGTAACCTGGGGTACATCCCATCCGGACCCAGCGACTTATCTATCTTGATGCCATTCAAAGATTCCAGCACAACCTCTTTCTTCAAGTCCACATACTCAGTCCTTTCGGTCCACCGCACACCCGCAGTACATCCACCCAGGTCTTTCTCCTCTGTGAAAACCGAGGCAAAATACTCATTGAGCACCTCTGCTATTTCTACTGGTTCCGTACAGACTTTCCCGCCTTCACCTTTTATAGGCCCTATTCCGTCACGTCTCATCCTTTTACTCTTCACATATTTATAGAACACCTTAGGGTTCTCCTTAATCCTACCTGCCAGGGCCTTCTCGTGACCCCTTCTGGCTCTCCTAATTTCCTTCTTTCCCAGGTCGCTGGTGACGTTCACGAGGGGTCATAGGTTCAAGGTGAGGGGGGGGAGGTTTAACACAGATATCAGAAGGACGTATTTTACGCAGAGGGTGGTGGGGGCCTGGAATGCGCTGCCGGGCAAGGTGGTGGAGGCGGACACACTGGGAACGTTTAAGACTTATCTAGATAGCCACATGAACAGAGTTGGAATGGAGGGATACAAAAGAATGGTCTAGTTTGGGCCAGGGAGCGGAACGGGCTTGGAGGGCTGAAGGGCCTGTTCCTGTGCTGTATTATTCTTTGTTCTTTATTTGTCCAGATTAAACTCCATCTGCCATCTCTCCGCCCAAGCCTCCAACCGATCTATATCCTGCTGTATCCTCTGATCCTCATCGCTATCCGCAAATCCCCCAACCTTTGTGTCGTCCGCAAACTTTCTAATCAATCCAGTTACATTTTCCTCTAAATCATTTATATATTTTACAAACAGCAAAGGTCCCAGCACTGATCCCTGAGGAACACACTTGTCACAGCCCTCCATTCAGAAACGCACCCTTCCGCTGCCACCCTCTGTCTTCTTTGACTGAGTAAGAAGTCTAACAACACCAGATTAAAGTCCAACAGGTTTATTTGGTAGCAAAAGCCACTAGCTTTCGGAACAGGCTGTTCCTTCGTCAGGTGGGTGGGAGTTCTGATCACAAACAGGGCACAAAGACACAAACTCAATTTACATGAATAAACTTTGGGAGTTTGTGTCTCTGTATGCCCTGTTTGTGAGCACATCTCTCACTCCACCTGACGAAGGGGCAGCGCTCCGAAAGCGAGTGGCATTTGCTACCAAATAAACCAGTCGGACTTTAACCTGGTGTTGTTAGACTTCTTACTGTGTTTACCCCAGTCCAACGCTGGCATCTCCACATCATGACCTCCCCTGTAGCCAGTGAGGATACAAAGATTTATCTCAAGGCCCCTCAATTTCCTCTCTTGCCTCTCTCAGTATTCTGGGGAATATCCCATCAGGCTCTGGAGACTTGTCTACCTTAATGTTTCTCAAGAACCCCAATACCATCTCCTTTTTGACCTCAACATGAATCAAACTATCTACACATCATCCACCAAGTCCTTCTCTTTGGTGAATACTGACGCAAAGTACTCATTTAATACCTCATCCATTTCCTCTGGCTCCACACATAGATTCCCTCCCTTGTCCTTGAGTGGGCCAACCCTCTCCCTGGCTACCCTCTTGCTCTTTATATATGTGTAAAAAGCTTCGGTATTTTTCTTAATCCTGCTGGCCAATGCTTTTTCATGACCCCTTTTAGCCCTCCTTACTCCTTGCTTAAGTTTCTTTCTACTTTCCTTGTATTCCACACTTGCTTCGTGTGTTCCCAGCCTCCTAGCTTTGACAAATGCTTCCTTTTTCTCTTTGACTAGCCTCACAATATCTCTCGTTATCCAAGGTTCCCAAAACTTGCCATACATATCCTTCATCCTTACAGGAATCCCTATCAACTTACACTTGAAAGCCTCCCACATGCCAGATGTTGATTTGCCCTCAAACATCTGCCCCCAATCTACTTTCTTCAGTTCCTGCCTAATATTGTTGTAATTAGCCTTCCCCCAATTTAGCACCTTCACTTGAGGACTGCACTTATCTTTATCCATCTTAAAGCTTACTGAATTGTGGTCACTGTTCCCGAACTGCTCCCCGACTGAAACATCGACCGTCTGACTGGGCTCATTCCCCAATACCAGGTCCAGTATGTTTGAAGATGGAGAAAAGAAAGTTGTAACGTAACCATCTCAATGTTTTCCGGATTCTGAAAGATGCAAATAAACTGAAGTTGAATAATCTGCATTAAATAATCGAGGGGACTGAATTAAAGAGGAAGCCCAGGGTTAAGCAGAGTGAATTGATCTACTTACTTCACACTGCTTGTGTTGTCTGTGAAGCAGACTGCAAGGGGACCACTAGTGTAGCAGGAGATCATTTAAAATGTAAAATATCGTTTGCAAGTTTTCTGACCAAGGTTTTGAGATTTGGGATCTGTGAAGTGTGATTCTTGTGCTAACTGCGAAATTTCTCTCAATTCCATTTCTTCAGCTCGAGTTAATGTTAGATTTATTGTCAACATCGGTTTTGCAAAATAACGTGTATTTACCATGATCGTTCAGTATTATGCTGTTCTGAATTCTCTCTCAGATCCTATTATTAACCCTATTATCCGCTGCAACCTGCGACGCTGCAACCTGCGACGCTGCAACCTGCAATGCTGCAACTTGTCAGCAGATTTATCCTGTAGGAGTCAGAGAGTATGGACATGTGATGGAATTATGAACTTTTCCTGACACTGACTCTAATTCTTTGCAGATATATCCGCATTGTTGGAACTCACAACACAGTAAACAAGGTTTTTCACTTAGTCTCATTTGAGTGTATGTTTACCAACAAGCCCTTCTCATTGGATTCTGGCTTACTGGGTAAGATATCATTTTCTCCGTTTCTCATGCACTATCTGTGTTTTGTCTGTTTCCACTCTGAGGCTGGGCCATGACCTTTACAACCTATTTTTTATCCATTTATGGGACATGGATGTTGCTGGCTGGCCAGCATTTATTGCCCATCCCTAGTTGCTCTTGAGAAAGTGGTGGTGAGCTGCCTTCTTGAATCGCTGCAATCCATGTACTATGGGTTGACCCACAATGCCATTAGGGAGGGAATTCCAGAGTTTTGTCACAGCGACTGCGAAGGAATGGTGATATATTTCCAAATCAGGACGGTGAATGACTTGGAGGGGAACTTGCAAGTGGTGGTGTTCCCATTTATCTGCTGCCCTTGTCCTTCTAGAGAGAAGTGGTCGTGGATTTGAAAGGTGCATCTTGTAGATAGTACATACTGCTGCTACTGAGCATCGGTGGTGGAGGGAGTGGATGTTTGCAGATGTGGTGCCAATCAAGCGGGGCTGCTTTGTCCTGGATGGTGTCAAGCTCCTCGAGTGTTGTTGGAGCTGCACCCATCCAGGCAAGTGGGGAGTATTCCATCACACTCTTGGCTTGTCCCTTGTAGATGGTGGAGAGGCTTTGGGGAGTCAGGAGGTGACTTACTCGCCGCAGTTTCCCAGCCTCTGACCTGTTCTTGTAGCCACTGCATTTATGTGGTGAGCTGCCTTCTTCAATCGCTGCAGTCCCTGTGTGTAAGTACATCCACAGTGCTGTTGGGGAGGGAATTCCAGGATTTTGACCCAGTGACAGTGAAGGAACAAAAGAACAAAGAACAGCACAGCACAGGAAACAGGCCCTTCGGCCCTCCAAGCCTGTGCCGCTCCTTGGTCCAACAAGACCAATCGTTTGTATCCCTCCATTCCCAGGCTGCTCATGTGACTATCCAGGTAAGTCTTAAACGATGTCAGCGTGCCTGCCTCCACCACCCTACTTGGCAGCGCATTCCAGGCCCCCACCACCCTCTATGTAAAAAACGTCCCTCTGATGTCTGAGTTATACTTCGCCCCTCTCAGCTTGAGCCCGTGACCCCTCGTGATCGTCACCTCCGACCTGGGAAAAAGCTTCCCACTGTTCACCCTATCTATACCCTTCATAATCTTGTATACCTCTATTAGATCTCCCCTCATTCTCCGTCTTTCCAAGGAGAACAACCCCAGTCTACCCAATCTCTCCTCATAGCTAAGACCCTCCATACCAGGCAACATCCTGGTAAACCTTCTCTGCACTCTCTCCAACGCCTCCACGTCCTTCTGGTAGTGCGGCGACCAGAACTGGACGCAGTACTCCAAATGTGGCCTAACCAGCGTTCTATACAGCTGCATCATCAGACTCCAGCTTTTATACTCTATATCCCGTCCTATAAAGGCAAGCATACCATATGCCTTCTTCACCACCTTCTCCACCTGTGTTGCCACCTTCAAGGATTTGTGGACTTGCACACCTAGGTCCCTCTGTGTTTCTATACTCCTGATGACTCTGCCATTTATTGTATAACTCCTCCCGACATTATTTCTTCCAAAATGCATCACTTCGCATTTATCCGGATTAAACTCCATCTGCCACCTCTCCGCCCAATTTTCCAGCCTATCTATATCCTGCTGTATTGCCCGACAATGCTCTTCGCTATCCGCAATTCCAGCCATCTTCGTGTCATCCGCAAACTTGCTGATTACACCAGTTACACCTTCTTCCAAATCATTTATATATATCACAAATAGCAGAGGTCCCAGTACAGAGCCCTGCGGAACACCACTGGTCACAGACCTCCAGCCGGAAAAAGACCCTTCGACCACTACCCTCTGTCTCCTATGGCCAAGCCAGTTCTCCACCCATCTAGCCACTTCTCCTTGTATCCCATGAGCCTTAACCTTCTTAACCAACCTGCCATGTGGGACTTTGTCAAATGCCTTACTGAAATCCATATAGACGACATCCACGGCCCTTCCTTCATCAACCGTTTTTGTCACTTCCTCAAAAAACTCCACCAAATTTGTAAGGCACGACCTCCCTCTTACAAAACCATGCTGTCTGTCACTAATGAGATTGTTTCGTTCTAAATGGAATTCATTGCCACAGAGGGCTGTGGAGGCCGAGACGTTGAGCGTCTTCAAGACAGAAATTGATAAATTCTTGATTTCTCGAGGAATTAAGGGCTATGGGGAGAGAGCGGGTAAATGGAGTTGAAATCAACCATGATTGAATGGTGGAGTGGACTCGATGGGCCGAATGGCCTTACTTCCGCTCCTATGTCTTATGGTCTTATGGTCTTATGGACATACATCCTGTCTCTAAGAATCCTCTCCAACAACTTCCCGACCACGGAAGTCAAGCTCACCGGCCTATAATTTCCTGGGTTATCCCTGCTACCCTTCTTAAACAACGGAACCACATTCGCTATCCTCCAATCCTCAGGGACCTCACCCGTGTCCAAAGAAGCGACAAAGATTTCCGTCAGAGGCCCAGCAATTTCATCTCTCGTCTCCCTGAGCAGTCGAGGATAGATGCCATCAGGCCCTGGGGCTTTGTCAGTTTTAATGTTCCCTAAAAAACCTAACACTTAGAAAACATAGAAACCCTACAGTGAAGAAGGAGGCCATTCGGCCCATCGAGTCTGCACCGACCACAATCCCACCCAGCCCTACCCCCACATATTTACCCGCTAATCCCTCTAACCTACGCATTTTAGGATTCTAAGGGGCAATTTTTAACCTGGCCAATCAACCTAACCCGCACATCTTTGGACTTCCTCTCTTGTAATGGAGATTTTCTCTAACGGGTCAACACCTCCCTCCGAGACACTCCCGGTTAACACGCCCCTCTCCTTCGTGAATACCGATGCAAAGTATTCATTTAGGATCTCCCCTATTCCCTTGGGTTCTAAGCATAATTCCCCTCCTTTGTCCCTGAGAGGTCCGATTTTCTCCCTGACAACTCTTTTAGAACATAGAACATAGAAAGTCACAGCACAAACAGGCCCTTCGGCCCACAAGTTGCGCCGATCACATCCCCACCTCTAGGCCTATCTATAGCCCTCAATCCCATTAAATCCCATGTACTCATCCAGAAGTCTCTTAAAAGACCCCAACGAGTTTGCCTCCACCACCACCGACGTCAGCCGATTCCACTCACCCACCACCCTCTGAGTGAAAAACTTACCCCTGACATCCCCCCTGTACCTACCCCCCAGCACCTTAAACCTGTGTCCTCTCGTAGCAACCATTTCAGCCCTTGGAAATAGCCTCTGAGAGTCCACCCTATCCAGACCCCTCAACATCTTGTAAACCTCTATCAGGTCACCTCTCATCCTTCGTCTCTCCAGGGAGAAGAGACCAAGCTCCCTCAACCTATCCTCATAAGGCATGCCCCCCAATCCAGGCAACATCCTTGTAAATCTCCTCTGCACCCTTTCAATGGCTTCAACATCTTTCCTGTAATGAGGTGACCAGAACTGCGCGCAGTACTCCAAGTGGGGTCTAACCAGGGTCCTATAAAGCTGCAGCATTATCTCCCGACTCCTAAACTCAATCCCTCGATTAATGAAGGCTAGTACGCCATACGCCTTCTTGACCGCATCCTCCACCTGCGAGGCCGATTTAAGAGTCCTATGGACCCGGACCCCAAGGTCCTTCTGATCCTCTACACTGCTAAGAATGGTACCCTTCATTTTATACTGCTGCTCCATCCCATTGGATCTGCCAAAATGTTTTTTTTTTTTTATCGCACGACGACGCTGCCGCCGCCTCTAAGTCCCGCCCTACAACCGCCCAATACCCCACCAATCACCAACGCGCTCTTTTGTTCCTAACGTATGAATAGAATCCCTTAGGATTCTCCTTAATCCTGCCTGCCAAGAACATCTCGTGACCTCTTTTTGCCCTTCTAACTCCCCGTTTGAGATCTTTCCTACTCTCTCTGTATTCCTCCAGAGCTCCATCTGTTTTCAGGAACGGTGATATATTTCCAAGTCAGGATGGTGAGTGACTTGGAGCGGAACTCCAGGTGATGGCTTGATTTGATGTGATTTATTATTGTCACATGTATTAGTATACAGGGAAAAGTATTGTTTCTTGTGCGCTATACAGACAAAGCAAGTGTTCATAGAGAAGGAAACGAGAGAGTGCAGAGTGTAGTATTACAGTCATACCTAAGGTGTAGAGAAAGATCAAATTAATGCGAGGTAGGTCCATTCAAAAGTCTGATGGTAGCAGGGAAGAAGTTGTTCTTGAGTAGGTTGGAACGTGACCTCAGACTTTCATATCTTTTTCCCGACGGAAGAAGGTGGAAGAGAGAATGTCCGGGGTGCGTGGGGTCCTTAATTATGCTGGATGCTTTGTCGAGGCAGCGGGAAATGTAGACAGAGTCAATGGATGGGTGACTGGTTTGCATGATGGATTGGGCTACATTCATGACATTTTGTAGTTCCTTGCGGTCTTGGGCAGAGCATCAGCCATACCAAGCTGTGATACAACCAGAAATAATGTTTTCTATGGTGCATCTGTGGAAGTTGGTGAGAGTGGTAACTGACATGCCAAATTTCCTTAGTCTTCTGAGGAATTAGAGGTGTTGGTGGGCTTTTTTAACTATAGTGTCGGCATGGGGGCACCAGGACAGGTTTTTGGTGATCTAGACACCTAAAAACGTGAAGCTCTCGACCCTTTCTACTTCGTCCCCATTGATGTAGACAGGGGCGTGTTCTCCACTATGCTCCCTGAAGTTGATGATAATCTCCTTTGTTTTGTTGACATTGAGGGAGAGATTATTGTTGCCGCACCAGTTCACCAGATTCTCTATCTCATTCCTGTACTCTGTCTCGTCATTGTTTGAGATCCCACCCACTACGGTGGTGTCGTCAGCAAACTTGAAAATCGAATTGGAGGAGAATTTGGCCGCACAGTCGTAGGTGTATAAGGAGTATAGTAGGGAGCTGAGAACTCAGCCTTGTGGGGCACCAGTGTTGGGGATGATCATGGAGGAGGTGTTGTTGCCTATCCTTACTGATTGTGGTCTGTGGGTTAGGAAGTTCAGGATCCAGTTGCAGAGGGAGGTGCTGAGGCCCAGGCCATGGAGTTTGGAGATGAGTTTCATAGGAATAATGGTGTTGAAGGCTGAGCTGTAGTCAATAAATAGGAGTCTGACATACAACAAAGAATATTACAGCACAGGAACAGGCCCTTCGGCCCTCCAAACCGTGCTGCCCGACTGAACTAAAACCCCCTACCCTTCCGGGGTGCATATCCCTCCATTCCCATCTTATTCATGTATTTGTCCAGACGTTCCTTAAAATTCACTATCGTATCAGTTTCCACTACCTCCCCCAGCAGCGAGTTCCAGGCACCCACCACTCTCTGTGTAAAAATCTGCCTCGTACATCTCCTTTAAACCTTGCCCCTCGCACCTTAAACCTGTGCCCCCTAGTAATTGATTCTTCCACCCTGGGAAAAAGCTTCTGACTATCCACTCTGTCCATGCCCCTCATAATCTTGTAGACTTCTACCAGGTCTCCCCTCAACCTCCGTTGTTCCAGCGAGAACAAACAAAGTTTCTCCAACCTCTCCTCATAGCTAATGCCCTCCATACCAGGCAACATCCTGGTAAATCTTTTCTGTACCCTCTCCAAAGCCTCCACATCCTTCTGGTAGTGTGGCGACCAGAATTGAACACTATGGGGGGAATTTTATCATTTTGAGCATAAGTGCCGAATCTGGGCGTCAAATAGATCCGCGCCTGGAATCCTCTTTCCAGCGCGCCCATACGCATTTTGCCAGCTCCGGTCCGATTCGCATTGTGGGCGGGGCTTAGCGCTGGCGGACTGATCGGAGCTCTGAACTGCGCATGCGCAGTTCGAAAAAAACTGACAGAGTACGCCTGGGCTCAGAAAAACAAAGCAGAAAGCGGAGAGTGGTTGGGGTGTGGAATAGAAATAGAACAGTACAGCACAGAACAGGCCCTTCGGCCCACGATGTTGTGCCGAGCTTTATCTGAAACCAAGATCAAGCTACCCCACTCCCTATCATCCTGGTGTGCTCCATGTGCCTATCCAATAACCGCTTAAATGTTCCTAAAGTGTCTGACTCCACTATCACTGCAGGCAGTCCATTCCACACCCCAACCACTCTCTGCGTAAAGAACCTACCTCTGATATCCTTCCTATATCTCCCACCACGAACCCTATAGTTATGCCCCCTTGTAATAGCTCCATCCACCCGAGGAAATAGTCTTTGAACGTTCACTCTATCTATCCCCTTCATCATTTTATAAACCTCTATTAAGTCTCCCCTCAGCCTCCTCCGCTCCAGAGAGAACAGCCCTAGCTCCCTCAACCTTTCCTCATAAGACCTACCCTCCAAACCAGGCAGCATCCTGGTAAATCTCCTCTGCACTCTTTCCAGCGCTTCTGCATTCTTCTTATAGTGAGGTGACCAGAACTGCACACAATATTGCAAATGTGGTCTCACCAAGGTCCTGTACAGTTGCAGCATAACCCCACGGCTCTTAAACTCCAACCCCCTGTTAATGAAAGCTAACAACACCAGGTTAAAGTCCAACAGGTTTATTTGGTAGCATAAGCCACACAAGCTTTTGGAGCTGCAAGCCCCTTCTTCAGGTGAGTGGGAATTCTGTTCACAAACAGAGCATATAAAGACACAGACTTAATTTACATGAATAATGGTTGGAATGCGAATACTTACAACTAATCAAAGACACGGGACACAGTGGACAGAGTACCCTTCGTTGTCCAGTACTTCCCCGGAGCGGAGAAGCTACGGCATCTCCTCAGGAGCCTTCAACATGTCATTGATGAAGACGAACATCTCGCCAAGGCCATCCCCACACCCCCACTTCTTGCCTTCAAACAACCGCACAACCTCAAACAGACCATTGTCCGCAGCAAACTACCCAGCCTTCAGGAGAACAGTGACCATGACACCACACAACCCTGCCACAGCAACCTCTGCAAGACGTGCCGGATCATCGACACAGATGCCATCATCTCACGTGAGAACACCATCCACCAGGTACACGGTACATACTCTTGCAACTCGGCCAACGTTGTCTACCTGATACGCTGCAGGAAAGGATGTCCCGAGGCATGGTACATTGGGGAAACTATGCAGACGCTGCGACAACGGATGAATGAACACCGCTCGACAATCACCAGGCAAGACTGTTCTCTTCCTGTTGGGGAGCACTTCAGCGGTCACGGGCATTCGGCCTCTGATATTCGGGTAAGCGTTCTCCAAGGCGGCCTTTGCGACACACGACAGCGCAGAGTCGCTGAGCAGAAACTGATAGCCAAGTTCCGCACACACGAGGACGGCCTCAACCGGGATATTGGGTTCATGGCACACTATTTGTAACCCCCACAGAATTTCACTGGCTGTCTTGTCTGGAGACAATACACATCTTTTTAGCCTGTCTTGATGCTCTCTCCACTCACATTGTTTTGTTTCTTAAAGACTTGATTAGTTGTAAGTATTCGCATTCCAACCATTATTCATGTGAATTAAGTCTGTGTCTTTATATGCCCTGTTTGTGAACAGAATTCCCACTCACCTGAAGAAGGGGCTAAGAGCTCCGAAAACTTGTGTGGCTTTTGCTACCAAATAAACCTGTTGGACTTTAACCTGGTGTTGTTAAACTTCTTACTGTGTTTACCCCAGTCCAACGCCGGCATCTCCACATCATGAATAAAAGCTAACACACTATAGGCCTTCTTCACAGCTCTATCCACTTGAGTGGCAGCCTTTAGAGATCTGTGGATATAGACCCCAAGATCTCTATGTTCCTCCACAGTCTTCAGAACCCTACCTTTGACCCTGTAATCCACATTTAAATTAGTCCTACCAAAATGAATCACCTCACATTTATCAGGGTTAAACTCCATTTGCCATTTTTCAGCCCAGCTTTGCATCCTATCTATGTCTCTTTGCAGCCTACAACTGCCCTCCACCTCATCCACTACTCCACCAATCTTGGTGTCATCAGCAAATTTACTGATCCACCCTTCAGCCCCCTACTCTAAGTCATTAATAAAAATCACAAAGAGCAGAGGACCAAGCACTGATCCCTGCGGCACTCCGCTAGCAACCTGCCTCCAATCCGAATATTTTCCATCCACCACCTCCCTCTGTCTTCGATCAGACAGCCAGTTACCTATCCAATCGGCCAACTTTCCCTCTATCCCACACCTCCTCACTTTCATCATAAGCCGACCATGGGGGACCTTATCAAACGCCTTACTAAAATCCATGTATATGACATCAACTGCCCTACCTTCATCAACACACTTAGTTACCTCCTCAAAAAATTCAATCAAATTTGTGAGGCACGACTTGCCCTTCACGAATCCGTGCTGACTATCCCGGATTAATCCGCATCTCTCTAAATGGTCGTAAATCCCATCTCTAAGGACCTTTTCCATCAATTTACCAACCACCGAAGTAAGACTAACCGGTCTATAATTACCAGGGTCATTTCTATTCCCTTTCTTAAACAGAGGAACAACATTCGCCATTCTCCAGTCCTCTGGCACCATCCCCATGGACAGCGAGGACCCAAAGATCAAAGTCAAAGGCTCTGCAATCTCATCCCTTGCCTCCCAAAGAATCCTAGGATACATTTCATCAGGCCCAGGGGACTTATCAACCTTCAGTTTATTCAAAACTGCCAGGACATCCTCCCTCCGAACATCTATTTCCTCCAGCCTATTAGCCTGTAACACCTTCTGTTCCTCAAAAACATGGCCCCTCTCCTTGGTGAACACTGAAGAAAAGTATTCATTCATCACCTCGCCTATCTTTACTGACTCCATACACAAGTTCCCACTACTGTCCTTGACCGGCCCTAACCTCACCCTGGTCATTCTTTTATTCCTCATATAAGAGTAAAAAGCCTTGGGGTTTTCCTTGACCCGACCCGCCAAGGACTTCTCGTGTCCCCTCCTAGCTCTCCTAAGCCCCTTTTTCAGCTCATTCCTTGCTAACTTGTAACCCTCAATCGAGCCATCTGAACCTTGTTTCCTCATCCCTACATAAGCTTCCCTCTTCCTTTTCACAAGACATTCCACCTCTTTCGTGAACCATGGTTCCTTCACTCGGCCATTTCCTCCCTGCCTGACAGGGACATACCTATCAAGGACATATTTGTTCCTTGAAAAAGTTCCACTTTTCATTAGTTCCTTTCTCTGACAGTTTCTGTTCCCAACTTATGCCCCCTAATTCTTGCCGAATCGCATCATAATTACCTCTCCCCCAATTGTAAACCTTGCCCTGCCGTACGGCCCTATCCCTCTCCATTGCAATAACAAAAGACACCAAATTGTGGTCACTATCTCCAAAGTGCTCTCCCACAACCAAATCTAACACTTGGCCCGGTTCATTTCCCAGTACCAAATCCAATGTGGCCTCACCTCTTGTCGGCCTATCCACATATTGTGTCAGGAAACCCTCCTGCACACACTGCACAAAAACTGCCCCATCCGAACTATTTGACCGACAAAGGTTCCAATCAATATTTGGAAAGTTAAAGTCCCCCATGACAACTACCCTGTGACCCCCACACATATCCATAATCTGCTTCGCAATTTCTTCCTCCACATCTCTATTACTATTTGGGGGCCTATAGTAAACTCCTAACAACGTGACCGCTCCTTTCCTATTTCTAACCTCAGCCCATATTACCTCAGTGTGCAGATCCCCCTCGAAGTGCCTTTCCGCAGCCGTTAAACTATCCTTGATCAACAATGCCACTCCTCCCCCTCTTTTACCAGCTTCCCTACACTTACTGGAACATCTATACCCCGGAACGTCCAACAGCCATTCCTGTCCTTGTTCTACCCACGTCTCCGTAATGGCCACAACATCGTAGTCCCAAGTACCAATCCACGCCCCAAGTTCATCTCCCTTGTTCCGGATGCTCCTTGCATTGAAGTAGACACACTTCAACCCACCTTCCTGTCTACCGGTACCCACCCTTGACCCTGATACCTTCCCCAATACCTCACCACCCTCACTGACTTCTGGACTACAACTCCTTTTCCCACTCCCCTGACAAATTAGTTTAAACCCCCCTGAAGAGCCGTAACAAATTTCCCTCCTGGGATATTGGTGCCCCTCTGGTTCAGATGCACCCCGTCCTGTTTGTACAGGTCCCACCTTCCCCAGAATGTGTTCCAATTATCCACGTATCTGAAACCCTCCCTCCTACACCATCCCCGCAACCACATGTTTAACTGCATTCTCTCCCTGTTCCTCAACTCGCTATCACGTGGCACCGGCAACGTACCAGAGATGACCACATAGAACATAGAACATAGAAAGCCACAGCACAAACAGGCCCTTCGGCCCACAAGTTGCGCCGATCACATCCCCACCTCTAGGCCTATCTATAGCCCTCAATCCCATTAAATCCCATGTACTCATCCAGAAGTCTCTTAAAAGACCCCAACGAGTTTGCCTCCACCACCACCGACGTCAGCCGATTCCACTCACCCACCACCCTCTGAGTGAAAAACTTACCCCTGACATCTCCTCTGTACCTACCCCCCAGCACCTTAAACCTGTGTCCTCTCGTAGCAACCATTTCAGCCCTTGGAAATAGCCTCTGGGAGTCTACCCTATCCAGACCTCTCAACATCTTGTAAACCTCTATCAGGTCACCTCTCATCCTTCGTCTCTCCAGGGAGAAGAGACCAAGCTCCCTCAACCTATCCTCATAAGGCATGCCCCCCAATCCAGGCAACATCCTTGTAAATCTCCTCTGCACCCTTTCAATGGCTTCAACATCTTTCCTGTAATGAGGTGACCAGAACTGCGCGCAGTACTCCAAGTGGGGTCTAACCAGGGTCCTATAAAGCTGCAGCATTATCTCCCGACTCCTAAACTCAATCCCTCGATTAATGAAGGCCAGTACGCCGTACGCCTTCTTGACCGCATCCTCCACTTGCGAGGCCGATTTAAGAGTCCTATGGACCCGGACCCCAAGGTCCTTCTGATCCTCTACACTGCTAAGAATGGTACCCTTCATATTATACTGCTGCTTCATCCCATTGGATCTGCCAAAATAGATCACCACACACTTATCCGGGTTGAAGTCCATCTGCCACTTCTCCGCCCAGTCTTGCATTCTATCTATGTCTCGCTGCAACTTCTGACATCCCTCCAAACTATCCACAACACCACCTACCTTGGTGTCGTCAGCAAACTTACCAACCCATCCCTCCACTTCCTCATCCAGGTCATTTATGAAAATGACAAACAGCAAGGGTCCCAGAACAGATCCCTGGGGCACTCCACTGGTCACTGACCTCCATGCAGAGAAAGACCCCTCCACAGCCACTCTCTGCCTTCTGCAGGCAAGCCAGTTCTGGATCCACAAGGCAACAGCCCCTTGGATCCCATGCCCTCTCACTTTCTCAAGAAGTCTTGCATGGGGGACCTTATCGAACGCCTTGCTGAAGTCCATATAGACCACATCCACCGCTCTTCCTTCGTCAATGTGTTTGGTCACATTTTCAAAGAACTCAACCAGGCTTGTAAGGCACGACCTGCCCTTGACAAAGCCGTGCTGACTACTTTTGATCATACTAAACTTCTCTAGATGATCATAAATCCTGTCTCTCAGGATCCTCTCCATCAACTTACCAACCACTGAGGTTAGACTCACCGGTCGGTAATTTCCCGGGCTGTCCCTGTTCCCTTTCTTGAATATAGGGACCACATCTGCAATCCTCCAATCCTCCGGAACCTCTCCCGTCTCCATCGACGATGCAAAGATCATCGCCAAAGGCTCCGCAATCTCCTCCCTCGCCTCCCACAGTAACCTGGGGTACATCCCATCCGGTCCCGGCGACTTACCGTGGGGCGGCACGGTAGCACAGTGGTTAGCACTGCTGCTTCACAGCTCCAGGGTCCTGGGTTCGATTCCCGGCTCGGGTCACTGTCTGTGTGGAGTTTGCACATTCTCCTCGTGTCTGCGTGGGTTTCCTCCGGGTGCTCCGGTTTCCTCCCACAGTCCAAAGATGTGCGGGTTAGGTTGATTGGCCAGGTTAAAAATTGCCCCTTAGAGTCCTGAGATGCGTAGGTTAGTGGGATTAGCGGGTAAATATATGGGGGTAGGGCCTGGGTGGGATTGTGGTCGGTGCAGACTCGATGGGCCGAATGGCCTCCTTCTGCACTGTAGGGTTTCTATGATTTCTATGATTACCAACCTTGATGCCATTCAATAGTTCCAACACATCCTCTTTCTTTATGTCCACATGCTCGATCCTTTCTGTCCACCGCAAACCAGCAGTACAACCACCCAGATCCCTTTCCACCGTGAATACCGAGGTAAAGTATTCATTAAGCAGCTCCGCCATTTCTAACGGTTCCGCACAAACTTTTCCCCCTTCACCTTTTAAGGGTCCTATGCCTTCACATCTCATCCTTTTACTCTTGACATATTTGTAGAAAGCCTTGGGATTCTCCTTAATCTTACCCGCCAAGGCCTTCTCATGACCCCTTCTCGCTCTCCTAATTTCCTTCTTAAGCTCCTTCCTACATCCCGTATACTCCTCTAAATCCTTAACACCTCCTAGCTCTCTGAACCTTCTGTACGCCTCTCTTTTCTTATTCACCAGGTTCATCACAACCTTCGTGCACCACGGTTCCCGTACCCTACCAACACCCCCCTGTCTCATCGGAACGTTGTCATGCAGAGCTCCAGACAAACATTCCTTGAAAATCCTCCACTTTCCTTCGGTACTTTTCCCCAAGAATGCCTCCTTCCAATTTACCCGTCTAATTTCCTCCCTGATGACACTGTATTTCCCTTTACTCCAGAGAAACACTTTCCTAGCCTGCCTGATCCTATCTCTTTCCAATGCTATCGTGAAGGAGATAGAATTATGATCGCTATCCCCAAGATGCTCACCCACTGAGAGATCCTCCACCTGTCCAGGTTCATTAGCCAGCACCAGATCAAGTACAGCCTCTCCTCTAGTAGGCTTATCCACATACTGTGTCAGGAAACTCTCCTGGACACACCTAACAAACTCCTCTCCATCCAAACCCCTAGCCCTCGGGATATTCCAATCTATGTTTGGGAAATTAAAATCTCCCATCACGACAACTCTGTTATTCCTACATCTCTCCAGGATCTGTTTCCCCATCTGCTCCTCAACATCTCTGTTACTATTGGGCGGCCTATAGAAAACACCCAGCAACGTTACCGACCCCTTCCTGTTCCTCACCTCCACCCACAGAGACTCCGTAGTCAATCCCTCCACGGCGTCCACCTTCTCTACAGCCGTGACACTATCCCTGATCAACAGTGCCACTCCCCCCCCTCTCTTGCCTCCCTCCCTGTCCTTCCTGAAACATCTAAAACCCGGCACCTGAAGCACCCAGTCCTGTCCCTGAGACATCCAAGTCTCCGTAATGGCCACCACATCACAATTCGAAGCAGCAATCCACGCTCTAAGCTCATCCACTTTATTCACTACACTCCTGGCATTAAAATAGACACATCTCAGACCTTCAGCCTGAGCACTTCCCTTCTCCATCACTCGTCTAACTTCCCTCTTACCCTGTTTACATTCCTTATCTATTTGCGAGCTAACCTCCTCGCTCTCAGTCCCCTCATTTCGATTCCCTCCCCCCAACCTTTCTAGTTTAAAGTCTCTCCAGTAGCCTTAGCCAACCTTCCCGCCAGGATATTGGTCCCCCTGGGATTCAAGTGCCACCCGTCTTTTTTAAACAGGTCACACCTGCCCCTAAAGAGGTCCCAATGATCCAAGTACCCAAATCCTTGTCCCTTGCTCCAGTCCCTCAGCCACGCATTCATTCTCCACCGATTCCTGTTCTCACTCTCCCGCGGCACAGGCAGCAATCCCGAGATTACTACCTTTGCATTCCTCTTTCTCAGCTGTCTACCTAACTCCCTATATTCTCTTTTCATGACCCCTTCCCTCTTCCTACCTATGTCAGCAGTACCTATATGCATCACGACCTTCGGCTCCTCTCCCTCCCCCTTCAGGATTTCTGGGACTCGACCAGAGACATCCCGGACCCCTGCACCAGGGAGGCAAACCACCATCCGAGAGTCCCGTCTGTGTCCGCAAAAACGCCTATCTGACCCCCTCACCGTAGAGTCCCCAATTAGCACTACCCTCCTTTCCTTACCCTTTTGCACTACTGGGCCAGGCTCAGCTCCAGAGACACTGCCACCGCTGCTTCCCCCAGGTGGGCTGTCCTCCCCAGTAGTACTCAGACAGGAGTACTTATTATTAAGGGGCACATCCACCGGGGTGCTCACCATCAACCGAGCTTTCTCCTTCCTCACTGTTACCCAGTTACCCTCCTCCCGTGGTCCCGGTGTGACCACCTGCCGATAGCTCCTGTCAATGACCTCCTCACTATCCCTAACCCGGCGAAGGTCCTCGAGCTGCAATTCCAGTTCCCTAACATGTTCCCTTAGGAACCGCAGCTCAACACACCCAGCACAGATATGGTCGTCCGGGAGGCTAGGAGCCTCCAGGACCTCCCACATCCTACATTGGGAACAACATACTGGCCTCACACTCATAATTGCCCCTTTAAACACACAGGGAAAAAAAAGTGAATGAAAATTTTAAACTTACCTTTCCTCCTCCTGTTTTCTCCAAAGCCCTGCTCTCACTGGGTCTTTTTTTAGGTTAGAGGAGGAGGGAGGGTGGGATACTCTACAAGTGTAGAGTATCGGGATTCCTCTCTGTTCCAATTTATTGGGGAAAAAAAATCTCTCTCTCCCAGACCTCCCTGCGCGACCACTTCCGGGTTTAGATATTTTTAAAGAAAAAACCCGCGAAAAAATAAGTTAAAAATAACAGCGCTTACCCGCAGCACTCCTCTCACGAATCTCTCCCTCTCTGCTGCACTTCCAAGACGCAATGAGGCCGATTCACTGAGGTGAGTAACTTTTTAAAAAAAAAAAAATCTCTCTCTCCCAGACCTCCCTGCGCGACCACTTCCGGGTTTAGATATTTTTAAAGAAAAAACCCGCGAAAAAGTAAGTTAAAAATAACAGCGCTTACCCGCAGCACTCCTCTCGCGAATCTCTCCCTCTCTGCTGCACTTCCAAGACGCAATGAGCATGTTTTGTTTTGGCTCTCAGCTTCCAGCACAGCTCCCGAAATTCCTCCTTTAAATCCCCGTCCCTTCTCTTACCTATGTCATTGGTACCAATGTACACCACGACTTGTGACTGTTTCCCCTCCCCCTTCAGAATCCGGAAAACACGGTCTGAGACGTCACGGACCTTGGCATCCGGTAGGCAACATACCATCCGTGTGTCTCTTTTGCTGCCACAGAACCTCCTATCTATCCCTCTAACTAACGAGTCCCCAATAACTATTGCCCTCCCGCTCTGCCCCTTACCCTCCCGAGCCACAGAGACGGACACAGTGCTGGAGATCCTCTCACTGCGGAATGGACTGCCTGCAGTGATAGTGGAGTCGGACACTTTAGGAACATTTAAGCGGTTATTGGATCGGCACATGGAGCACACCAGAATGATAGGGAGTGGGATAGCTTGATCTTGGTTTCGGAAAGGGTTCGGCACAACCTCGTGGGCCGAAGGGCCTGTACTGTGCTGTACTGTTCTATGTTCTAGAGTGAAGCTCTCTGATGTTCATCCTCTGGTCGGCAGCAGGGGGGGGGGGAAGGGAGGGGAGGATAGGGGGTGTGATGTGTCATCCCCTGGGGGGAGTGGGGGGAGAGGGGGTGTGACGTATCATCCCCGGGGGGGGGGGGTGATGTGTCATCCCCTGGGGGTGGGGGGGGAGAGGGGGTGTGACGTATCATCCCCTGGGGGGACAGGGGGTGTGACGTATCATCCGGGGGGGGGGGGGGGGGGGGGGGGAGAGCTGGTGTGACGTATCATCCCCTGGGGGTGGGAGGGGAGAGGGGGTGTGACGTATCATCCCCTGGGGGGGAGGGGAGAGGGAGTGTGACGTCTCATCCTCTGGTCGGGGGGGGGGTTCGGCTGCCAGTCTGCGGCCGATGCCACCTGCCGGTGTGGATGTGCGGCCATGCCATCCCACGAAACCTTCAGGATGAAGCGATTCCTCGCTAAGAAGATGAAGCAGAACCGGCCGATTCCACAGTGTAAAGGGATAACCATCACTGGTACACTAACAGCCACAGCCATCTCTCCCGCTCTCTTGCCCCTGCAGGGAAGAGTAATCTGTGGCTGGTAGTGTACCAGTGATGGTGCCAGGAGGCACCGGCCGCAGACTGGCAGCCAATACCCCCCCCCCCCCCCCCCCCCACCCCCCGACCAGAGGATGAGACGTCACACCCCTCTCCTCCCCCCCAGGGGATGAGACGTCACACCCCCTCTCCTCCTCCCACCCCTCCCCCCTCGACCAGAGGATGACCTGGGTCAGAGAGCCGTTGCAGTCTCTGACCCCGCTCTTCGGAAGCTGCAGCGGCGACTTCAGACTTTTATTTTGCAGGTCGGTAACAGCGCGGACGCGGATCGGGCCAGAAGACGGTAAAGTGGGATTTGGCGGTAGAGTTGGGCGCGCGGTTCATTAATAGAACATAGAACATAGAACAGTACAGCACAGAACAGGCCCTTCGGCCCACGATGTTGTGCCGACCTTCATCTGAAACCAAGATCAAGCTATCCCACTCCCTACCATCCTGGTGTGCTCCATGTGCCTATCCAATAACCGCTTAAATGTTCCTAAAGTGTCTGACTCCACTATCACTGCAGGCAGTCCATTCCACACCCCAACCACTCTCTGCGTGAAGAACCTACCTCTGATATCCTTCCTATATCTCCCACCATGAACCCTATAGTTATGCCCCCTCGTAATAGCTCCATCCACCCGAGGAAATAGTCTTTGAACGTTCACTCGATCTATCCCCTTCATCATTTTATAAACCTGTATTAAATCTCCCCTCAATCTCCTCCGCTCCAGAGAGAACAGCCCCAGCTCCCTCAACCTTTCCTCATAAGACCGACACTCCAAACCAGGCAGCATCCTGGTAAATCTCCTCTGCACTCTTTCCAGCGCTTCCACATCCTTCTTATAGTGAGGTGACCAGAACTGCACGCAATATTCCAAATGCGGTCTCACCAAGGTCCTGTACAGTTGCAGCATAACCCCACGGCTCTTAAACTCCAACCCCCTGTTAATAAAAGCTAACACACTATAGGCCTTCTTCACAGCTCTATCCACTTGACTGGCAACCTTCAGAGATCTGTGGATATGGACCCCAAGATCTCTCTGTTCCTCCACAGTCTTCAGAACCCTACCTTTGACCCTGTAATCCACATTTAAATTAGTCCTACCAAAATGAATCACCTCACATTTATCAGGGTTAAACTCCATTTGCCATTTTTCAGCCCAGCTTTGCATCCTATCTATGTCTCTTTGCAGCCTACAACACCCCTCCACCTCATCCACTACTCCACCAATCTTGGTGTCATCAGCAAATTTACTGATCCACCCTTCAGCCCCCTCCTCTAAGTCATTAATAAAAATCACAAAGAGCAGAGGACCAAGCACCGATCCCTGCGGCACTCCGCTAGCAACCTGCCTCCAGTCCGAAAATTTTCCATCCACCACCACCCTCTGTCTTCGATCAGACAGCCAGTTACCTATCCAATCGGCCAACTTTCCCTCTATCCCACACCTCCTTACTTTCATCATAAGCCGACCATGGGGGACCTTATCAAACGCCTTACTAAAATCCATGTATATGACATCAACCGCCCTACCTTCATCAACACACCTAGTTACCTCCTCAAAAAATTCTATCAAATTTGTGAGGCACGATTTGCCCTTCACAAATCCGTGCTGACTATCCCGGATTAATCCGCATCTTTCTAAATGGTCGTAAATCCCATCCCTAAGGACCTTTTCCATCAATTAACCAACCACCGAAGTCAGACTAACCGGTCTATAATTACCAGGGTCATTTCTATTCCCTTTCTTAAACAGAGGAACAACATTTGCCACTCTCCAGTCCTCTGGCACCATCCCCGTGGACAGCGAGGACCCAAAGATCAAAGCCAAAGGCTCTGCAATCTCATCCCTCGCCTCCCAAAGAATCCTAGGATACATTTCATCAGGCCCAGGGGACTTATCGACCTTCAGTTTATTCAAAACTGCCAATACATCCTCCCTCCGAACATCTATTTCCTCCAGCCTATTAGCCTGTAACACCTTCTCTTCCTGAAAAACATGGCCCCTCTCCTTGGTGAACACTGAAGAAAAGTATTCATTCATCACCTCGCCTATCTCTACTGATTCCATACACAAGTTCCCACCACTGTCCTTGACTGGCCCTAACCTCACCCTGGTCATTCTTTTATTCCTCACATAAGAGTAAAAAGCCTTGGGGTTTTCCTTAAATGCAAATGCATTTAAATCGTCGCACCGCCCGATTCGGGCGCAGGCCAGACCCGCACCCGAATCGGGTGTCGGTAAAGGCACGAACTGCTCGGATTCAGGTGCAGATCGGGTGAAAGGCCTGACGCCCAACTTTACCGCGATTTTGGTAAAATCAGGCCCTTTATTCCAAGTGCGGCCTAACTAAGCTTCTATAAGCGTCAACAAGACTTGCCAATTTTTAAACATATTAAAAGGGGAGGATAAAGAAACGGATGTCATTGTACACATTGGTGCAAATAGAAACATAGAAACCCTACAGTGCAGAAGGAGGCCATTCGGCCCATCGAGTCTGCACCGACCACAATCCCACCCAGGCCCTACCCGCCACACATTTTACCCGCTAATCCCTCTATCCTACGCATCCCAGGACTCTAAGGGACAATTTTTAACCTGGCCAATCAACCTAATGACGTAGATAGGAAGAGCAGGGGATCCTACGAGAGCAATTCAGGGAGTTGGGAAATAGGCTGAAAAGTAGGGCCTCCAGGGTAGCAATCTCTGGGCTGCTCCCAATGCCTAGGGCCAGTGAGGCTAGGAATAGGGAGATAGTACAATTGAACGCTTGGCTAAAGGATTGGTCCAGGAGGGAGGGCTTCATATTCCTGGATCACTGGGAAGTTTTCAAGAGAGGAGGGCACCTGTACAAGAAGGATGGGTCACAACTAAATTGGAAGGGCACGAATATCCTGGCTGGGAGTTTTGCTAGTGCAGTTCGGGTGGATTTAAACTAATATGGCAGGGGGGTGGGAATCAAAAAATTATGTCGACAAGTGTAGAGGCTGGGGTCGAGCTTGGGGCCAGGACAAGGCTGGCAAAGACGAAGAGCACTCTGGGGGAGGATGACCTCACTTGGCCTGATGGTCTGGAGTGCATCTACTTCAATGCAAGGAGCGTAGCAGGTAAGACAGACGAACTTAGGGCCTTAATGCTTACGAGGAATTTGGATATGGTTGCGGTGACAAAGACTTGGTTGAAAGAGGGACAGGACTGGCAGCTGAATATTCCGGGGTACAAGTGTTTTAGGCGAGACAGAGGAGGGGCCAAAAGAGATGGGGGAGTAGCAGTATTAGTTAGTGAGCATATTGCAGCGGTGCAGAGGGAGGACAATTCAGAGGGGTCATGTAACGAGTCACTGTGGGTGGAGCTGAGAAACAGGAAGGGCGCAGTCACTATGTTGGGGGTATACTACAGGCCCCCCAACAGCCCAAGGGAAGTAGAAGAACGGATATGTCAGGAGATAATGGATAGGTGTAGTGGGAGACTTCAATTTCCCTGGTATAGACTGGAAATCGCTGAGAGCTGGGAGTCTGAATGGGGAGGCATTTGTAAAATGCGTACAGGAAGGTTCTTTGGAACAATATGGAGATAGCCCGACTAGAGAGGGGGCTATGCTGGACCTAGTACTGGGGAATGAGCCCGGTCAGGTCTTCAAAGTTTCGGTAGGGGAACATGTGGTAAATAGTGACCACAATTCTGTTAGCTTTAGGATAGTGATGGAAAAGGATCAGTGGTGTCCCAAGGGTAAGGTGTTGGATTGGGGGAAGGCTAACTTTAGTGGGATTAGGCAGAAATTGGCAGCTGTTGATTGGGAGAGGCTGTTTGAGGGTAAATCCACATCTGGCATGTGGGAGTCTTTTAAAGAACAGTTGTTAGGGCTGCAGGATAGGCACGTGCCTGTAAAAAAGAAGGATAGGAAGGGTAGGATTCGAGAACCGTGGATAACCAGGGAAATTGAGGGATTGATCAAAAAGATAAGAGAGGCGTACGTTAGGTACAGGCAGCTAAAAAAGGAGGGAGCTCTGGAGGAGTACAAAGAAAGTAGGAAAGAACTCAAACGAGGAATTAGAAGGCCAAAAGGGGTCACGAAATGTCCTTGGCAGACAGGATTAAGGAGAATCCCAAGGCATTTTATTCATACGTTAGGAACAAAAGGGTTGTCAGGGAACAAATTGGACCTCTCAGGGACAAAAGTGGGGAATTATGCTGAGAGCCCAAAGAAGTAGGGGAGATCCTAAATGAATACTAAATGAATACAGTTCTGGTCACCTCATTACAGGAAAGATGTTGAAGCCATTGAAAGGGTGCAGAGGAGATTTACAAGGATGTTGCCTGGATTGGGGGGCATGCCTTATGAGGATAGGTTGAGGGAGCTTGGTCTCTTCTCCCTGGAGAGACGAAGGATGAGAGGTGACCTGATAGAGGTTTACAAGATGTTGAGGGGTCTGGATAGGGTGGACTCTCAGAGGCTATTTCCAAGGGCTGAAATGGTTGCTACGAGAGGACACAGGTTTAAGGTGCTGGGGGGTAGGTACAGGGGGGATGTCAGGGGTAAGTTTTTCACTCAGAGGGTGGTGGGTGAGTGGAATCGGCTGACGTCGGTGGTGGTGGAGGCAAACTCGTTGGGGTCTTTTAAGAGACTTCTGGATGAGTACATGGGATTTAATGGGATTGAGGGCTATAGATAGGCCTAGAGGTGGGGATGTGATCGGCGCAACTTGTGGGCCGAAGGGCCTGTTTGTGCTGTGGCTTTCTATGTTCTATGTTCTATGAATACTTTGCGTCGGTATTCACAAAGGAGAGGGATGTGTTGACTGGGGGTGTCTCGGAGGGGAGTGTTGACCCGTTAGAGAAAATCTCCGTTACAAGTGAGGAAGTGTTAGGTTTTTTAGGGAATATAAAGACTGACAAATTCCCAGGGCCTGATGGAATCTATCCCAGGCTGCTCAGGGAGACGAGAGATGAAATCGTTGGGCCTCTGACGCAAATCTTTGTCTCGTAACTGGACACAGGTGAGGTCCCAGAGGATTGGAGGATAGCTAATGTCATCCCGTTATTTAAGAAGAGTAGGAAGGATAACCCGGGTAATTATAGGCCGGTGAGCTTGACGTCCGTCTTCGGGAAGTTGTTGGAGAGGATTCTTAGAGATAGGATGTATGCGCATTTAGAAAGGAATAAACTCATTAACGATAGTCAGCATGGTTTTGTGAGAGGGAGGTCATGCCTCACTAACCTGGTGGAGTTTTTTGAAGAAGTTGCAGTCCAAAGATGTGCGGGTTAGGTTGATTGGCCATGCTAAAATTGCCCCTTAGTGTCCTGGGATGCGTAGATTAGAGAGATTAGCGGGTAAAATATGTAGGGATATGGGGGTATGGCCTGGGTGGGATTGTGGTCGGTGCAGACTCGATGGGCCAAATGGCCTCTTTCTGTAGGGTTTCTATGATTTCTATGAAGTGACTAGAATGGTTGACGAGGTAAGGGCCGAGGATGTCGTCTATATGGACTTTAGTAAAGCATTTGACAAAGTCCCTCATGGTAGGTTGGTGCAAAAGGTTGGATCTCATGGGGGGGTGGCTCGATGGGTGGAGAACTGGCTTGGTCACAGAAGACAGAGGGTGGTAGTGGAAGGGTCTTTTTCCGGCTGGAGGCCTGTGACTAGTGGTGTTCATGATGTGGAGATGCCGGCGTTGGACTGGGGTAAGCACAGTAAGAAGTCTCACAACACCAGGTTAAAGTCCAACAGGTCCAACTAGTGGTGTTCCACAGGGCTCTGTATTGGGCCCTCTGCTGTTTGTGATTTATATAAACGATCTGGAAGAAGGTGTAACTGGGGTGATCAGTAAGTTTGCAGACGACACGAAAATGGCTGGACTTGCAGATAGTGAGGAACATTGTCAGAGGCTCCAGAAGGAGATAGATAGGCTGGAAATTTGGGCAAAGAAATGGCAGATGGAGTTCAATCCAGATGAATGCGAAGTGATGCATTTTGGTAGAACTAACGTATGGGGGAGCTATACGATAAATGGCAGAACCATAAAGGGTGTAGATACGCAGAGGGACCTGGGTGTGCAAGTCCACAGATCCTTGAAGGTGACGGCACAGGCGGAGAAGGTAGTGAATAAGGCATATGGCATGCTTGCCTTTATAGGACGGGCATAGAGTATAAAAGTTGGGGTCTGATGTTACAGTTATATAGAACGTTGGTTCGGCCACATTTGGAATACTGCGCCCTGTTCTGGTCGCCACACTACCAGAAGGACGTGGAGGCTCTAGAGAGAGTGCAGAGGAGGTTTACCAGGATGTTGCCTGGTATGGAAGGGCTTAGTTATGAGGAGAGGTTCGGTAAACTGGGGTTGTTCTCACTGGAAAGACGGAAGATGAGGGGAGACCTAATAGAGATGTATGAAATTATGAAAGGCATAGATAGGGTGAACGGTGGGAAGCTTTTTCCCAGGTCGGTGGTGACGTTCACGAGGGGTCATAGATTCAAGGTGAGGGCGGGGGGGGAGGTTTAACACGGATATCAGAAGGACGTATTTTACACAGAGGGTGGTGGGGGCCTGGAATGCGCAGCCGGGCAAGGTGGTGGAGGCGGACACACTGGGAACGTTTAAGACTTAATTAGATAGCCACATGAACAGAGTGGGAATGGAGGGATACAAAAGAATGGTTTAGTTTGGACCAGGGAGCGGCACGGGCTTGGAGGGCCGAAGGGCCTGTTCCTGTGCTGTATTGTTCTTTGTTCTTTGTTCAATGCCCCAGCCGATGAAGGCAAGCATGCCGTATGCCTTCTTGACTACCTTCTCCACCTGCGTTGCCACTTTCAGTGACCTATGTACCTGTACACCCAGATCCCTCTGCCTATCAATACTCTTAAGGGTTCTGCCATTTACGGTATATTTCCTCCCTGTATTAGACCTTCCAAAATGCATAACTTTACATTTGTCCAGATTAAACTGCATCTGCCATCTCTCTGCCTAAGCTTCCAAACGATCTATGTCCAGCTATATCCTCTGATGGTCCTCATCGCTGTTCACAAATCCACCAACCTTTGTGTTGTCCACAAACGTACGAATCAAACCAGTTACATTTTCCTCCAAATCATTTATATATATTACAAACAGCAAAGATCCCAGCACTGATCCCTGAGGAATACCACTTGTCACAGCCCTCCATTCAGAAATGCAACCTTCCACTGCTACCCTCTGTCTTCTGTGACCGAGCCAGTTCTATATCCACCTTGCCAGCTCACCTCTGATCCCGTGCCTCTTCACCTTCTGCACCAGTCTGCCATGAGGGACCTTGTCAAAACCCTTACTGAAGTCCATGTAGACAACATTCACTGCCCTACCCTCATCAATCATCTTCGTCACTTCCTTGAAAAACTCGATCAAGTTAGTGAGACACGACCTCCCCTTCACAAAACCATGTTGCCTCTTGCTAATACGTCCACTTATTTCCAAGTGGGAGTAAATCCTGTCTCGAAGAATCCTCTCCAATAATTTCCCTGCCACTGACGTAAGGCTCACCGGCCTGTAACTACCTGGATTATTCTTGCCACCCTTCTTAAACAAAGGAACAACATTGGCTATTCTCCAATCCTCTGTAGCCAGTGAGAACACAAAGATGTCCCTTAACGCCCCAGCAATTTCCTCCCTTGTCTATCTTAGTATTTTGGAGTATATACTCGTCAGACCCCACTTGGAGTACTGTGCTCAGTTCTGGTCGTCTCATTACAGGAAGGATGTGGAAAAGATTGAAAGGGTGCAGAGGAGATTTACAAGGATGTTGCCTGGATTGAGTGGCATGCCTTATGAGGATTGGCTGAGGGAGCTCGGTCTTTTCTCCTTGGAGAGACGTAGGATGAGAGGAGACCTAATAGAGATATATAAGATGTTGAGAGGCATAGATCGGGTGGACTCTCAGAGGCTTTTTCCCACGGTGGAAATGGCTGCTACGAGAGGACACAGGTTTAAGGTGCTGGTGGGTAGGTACATGGGGAAATGTTAGGGGGAAGTTTTTCACACAGATGGTGTTGGGCGAATGGAATCGGCTGCCGTCAGTGGTGGTGGAGGCAAACTCAATAGGGTCTTTTAAGAGAATCCTGGATGAGTATATGGGACTTAATAGGATGGAGGGTTATAGGTCGGCCTAAAAGGTAGGAATATGTTCGGCACAACTTGTGGGGCCGAAGGGCCTGTCTTGTGCTGTAGTTTTTCTATGTTTCTATGTTTTTAAATGTCTTTTCTGCCACCGTAATACTGTCCTTAACTAACAATGCCACACCTCCCCCTCTTTTACCACCTTCCTTGCACTTACTGAAACATCTAAACCCTGGAACCTGCAACAACCATTCCTGTCCCTGCTCTATCCATGTCTCCGAGATGGCCACAACATCGAAATCCCAGGTACCAACCCATGCTGCAAGCTCACCCACCTTATTCCGGATGCTCCTGGCGTTGAAGTGTACACACTTCAAACCACCTTCCTGCCTGCCAGTACACTCCTGCGACCCTGAAACCTCATCCATGACCTGACTACTCTCAACCTCCTGTACACCGGAGCTACAATTCCGGTGGCTGCGGTGTACAGGGAAGAATACAGGGAAAGTAGAAAAGAGTTCACACGGGGAGTTAGGAGGGCAAAAGGGCGTCACGAAATGTCCTTGGGCAAAGAGGATTAAGAGTCATAGAGGTTTACAGCATGGAAACAGGCCCTTCAGCCCAACTTGTCCATGCCGCCAAGTTTTTATCATTAAGATAGTCCCAATTGCTCGCATTTGGCCCATATCCCTCTATCCCTGTCTTACCCATCTAAATGTCTAAATGCGTTTTAAAAGACAAAATTGTACCCGCTTTTACTACTGCACCTGGCAGCTTGTTCCAGACACTCATCGTCCTCTGGGTGATATATTTGCCTCTCTTGACCCTTTTGTATCTTTTCCCTCTCACCTTAAACTTATGCCCTCTAGTTTTAGACTCCCCTACCTTTGGGAAAAGGTATTGACTATCTCGCTGATCTGTGCCCCTCATTATTTTAGAGACCTCTATAAGATCACCCCTCAGCCTCCTACGCTCCAGAGAAGAAAGTCCCAGTCTATCCAGCCTCTCCTTATAACTCAAACCATCAAGTCCCAGTAGCATCCGAGTAAATCTTTTCTGCACTCTTTCCAGTTTAAGAAGAATCCCAAGGCATTTTATAGATATGTTAGGAACAAGAGGGTAGTTAGAGAAAGAGTTGGTCCACAGAAGGACAAAGGAGGGAAATTATGTGTAGAACCTAAGGAAGTGGGTGAGATCTTTAATGAGTACTTTGTATTCACAAAGGAGAGGGACACGTCGATTAATGGTGTCTCGGAGGGGTGTGTAAACCCTTAAGAACAAGTCATCATTACGAGGGAGGAAGTGTTCGGTGAATTAAAAAGCATTAAGGTGGACAAGTCCGCAGGGCCAGATGGCATCAATCCCAAATTACTGAGCGAGACAAGAGATGAAATTGCTGGGCCCCTAACAGAAATCTTTGTTTCCTCGTTGGACACAGGTGAGGTGCCAGAGGATTGGAGGATAGCCAATATTGTGCCGATATTTAAGAAGGGTAGCAAGGATAACCTGGGTAATTATAAGCCATTGAGCTTGACGTCAGTGATATTGAAATTGTTGGAGAAGGTTCAAAGGGATAGGATCTACACACATTTGGAACTGAATGGTCTTGTTAGTGACAGACAGCATGGTTTTGCACGAGGGAGGTCATGTCTCACTAATTTAATTGAGTTTTTTGTGGAAGTGACAAAAATGATCAATGAGGGAAGGGCTGTGGATGTTGTCGACATAGAAACATACAAACATAGAAACATAGAAGATAAGAGCAGGAGGAGGCCATTTGGCCCTTCGAGCCTGCTCCGCCATTCATTACGATCATGGCTGATCGTCCAACTCAATAGCCCAATCCTGCTTTCTCCCCATAACCCTTGATCCCATTTGCCCCAAGTGCTATATCCAGCCACCTCTTGGATACACTCAATGTTTTGGCATCAACTACTTCCTGTGGTAATGAATTCCACAGGCTCACCACTCTTTGGGTGAAGAAACGTGTCCTCACTTCCATCCTAAATGGTCTATCCTGAATCCTCAGACTGTGATCCACTGGTTCTGGACTCTCCTCCATCAGGAATATCCTCCCTGCATCTACCCTGTCTAGTCCTGTTAGAATTTTATAAGTCTCTATGAGGAGACTTGTGGGAGGCTAGGGAGGAAATTGTGAGTCCCCAAGCCTAGATATTTGAATCATCGATAGTCACGGGTGAGATGCCTGAAGATTGGAGAATGGCTGTTCTCTCTGGAGCAGACGAGGCTGAGGGGAGACTGAATAGAGGTTTATAAAATGATGAAGGGGATAGATAGAGTGAACGTTCAAAGACTATTTCCTCGGGTGGATGGAGCTATTACAAGGGGGCATAACTATAGGGTTCATGGTGGGAGATATAGGAAGGATATCAGAGGTAGGTTCTTTACGCAGAGAGTGGTTGGGGTGTGGAATGGACTGCCTGCAGTGATAGTGGAGTCAGACACTTTAGGAACATTTAAGCGGTTATTGGATAGGCACATGGAGCACACCAGGATGATAGGGAGTGGGATAGCTTGATCTTGGTTTCAGATAAAGCTCGGCACAACATCGTGGGCCGAAGGGCCTGTTCTGTGCTGTACTGTTCTATGTTCTATATCCATCTCAATAAGAACATAAGAACATAAGAAATAGGAGCAGGAGTAGGCCATCTAGCCCCTCGAGCCTGCCCCGCCATTCAATAAGATCATGGCTGATCTGACGTGGATCAGTACCACTTACCCGCCTGATCCCCATAACCCTTAATTCCCTTACCGATCAGGAATCCATCCATCCGCGCTTTAAACATATTCAGCGAGGTAGCCTCCACCACCTCAGTGGGCAGAGAATTCCAGAGATTCACCACCCTCTGGGAGAAGAAGTTCCTCCTCAACTCTGTCTTAAACCGACCGCCCTTTATTTTGAGGCTATGTCCTCTAGTTTTAACTTCCCTACTAAGTGGAAAGAATCTCTCCGCCTCCACCCTATCCAGCCCCCGCATTATCTTATAAGTCTCCATAAGATCCCCCCTCATCCTTCCAAACTCCAACGAGTACAAACCCAACCTCCTCAGCCTCTCCTCATAATCCAAACCCGTCATCTCCGGTATCAACCTGGTGAACCTTCTCTGCACTCCCTCCAATGCCAATATATCCTTCCTCATATAAGGGGACCAATACTGCACACAGTATTCCAGCTGCGGCCTCACCAATCCCCTGTACAGGTGCATCAAGACATCCCTGCTTTTATATTCTATCCCCCTCGCGATATAGGCCAACATCCCATTTGCCTTCTTGATCACCTGTTGTACCTGCAGACTGGGCTTTTGCGTCTCATGCACAAGGACCCCCAGGTCCCTTTGCACGGTAGCATGTTTTAATTTGTTTCCATTGAGATAGTAATCCCATTTGTTATTATTTCCTCCAAAGTGTATAACCTCGCATTTCTCAACGTTATACTCCATTTGCCATATCCTCGCCCACTCACTCAGCCTGTCCAAATCTCTCTGCAGATCTTCTCCGTCCTCCACACGATTCACTTTTCCACTTATCTTTGTGTCGTCTGCAAACTTCGTTACCCTACACTCCGTCCCCTCCTCCAGATCATCTATATAAATGGTAAATAGTTGCGGCCCGAGTACCGATCCCTGCGGCACGCCACTAGTTACCTTCCTCCAACCGGAAAAACACCCATTTATTCCGACTCTTTGCTTCCTGTCGGATAGCCAGTCCCCAATCCACTTTAACACACTACCCCCAACTCCGTGTGCCCTAATCTTCTTCCCCCAATTCCATGCGCTTTAAACTTGCACAATAATCTCTTGTGCGGGACTTTGTCAAACGCTTTCTGAAAGTCCAAATATACCACATCGACTGGCTCCCCCTTGTCAACTCTACTAATTACATGGACTCCATTAAAGCATTTGACAAGGTCCCTCATGGCAGGCTGGTGCAAAAGGTTAAATCTCATGGGATCAGGGGTGAACTAGCTTGATGGATTCAGAACTGACTTGGCCAAAGAAGTGATGGAAGGGTAATTTTCTGAATGGAGGTCTGTAACTAGTGTTCCGCAGGGATCAGTGCTGGGACCTCTGCTGTTTGTAATGACTTGGAAGAAAACGTAGCTGGTCTGACTAACAAGTTTGCGGATGATACTAAGATTGGTGGAGTTGCAGGTTGTGATGAAGATTGTCAGAGAATACAGCAGGATATAGATAGGCTGGAAAATTGGGTGGAGAAATAGCAGATGGAATTTAATCCGGACAAATGAAAGGTGATGCATTTCAGTAGATCCAAATTCAGGTGGGAGCATTAAAATAAATGGCAGAGCCATCAGGAGCAAAGATACACAGTCAGCGGAGACATAGCTGACAACTGCAAGAAACACAAAGTTGTGATAGTAGGGGATTTTAATTTTCCACATATAGATTGGGATTCGCATACTGTTAAAGGTTTAGACGGGGTAGAGTTTGTAAAATGTGTTCAGGAGAATTTTCTACATCAGTATATAGAGGTGCCAACTAGAGAGGATGCGATATTGGATCTCCTATTGGGAAATGAGTTAGGGCAGGTGATGGATGTGAGTGTGAGGGAACACTTTGGATCCAGTGATCATAATGCCATTAGTTTCAACCTGATCGTGGCTAAGGATAGATCTGGTCCTCAGGTTGAAGTTCTGAACTGGAAAAAGGCCAAATTTGATGAAATGAGAAGGGATCTGGGAAGTGTGGATTGGCACAGGCTGTTCTCTGGTAAGGATGTAAATGGAAAGTGGGAGGCCTTCAAAGGAGAAATTTTGAGAGTGCAGAGTTTGTATGTTCCTGTCAGGATTAAAGGCAAAGTAAATAGGAATAAGGAACCTTGGTTCTCGAGGGAGATTGTAACACTGATTAAGAGGAAGAGAGAGTTGTATGAAATGTACAGGCAGCAAGGAACACATCAGATGCTCGAGGAGTAAAAAAAGTGCAAGAAGCTACTTAAGAGGGAAATCAGGAGGGCTAAAAGAAGACATGAGGTTGCTTTGGCAGACAGAGTGAAGGAAAATCCGAAGAGTTTCTCTAGGTATGTTAGGAGCAAAAGAATAGTGAGGGATAAAATTGGGCCTCTTGAAGACCAGAGTGGTAGACTGTGTATGGAACCAAAAGAGATGGGGGAGATACGAAATGGTTTTTTTGCATCCGTATTTACTGAGGAAACGGGCATGGAGTCTACGGAAATAGGGCAAACTGGTAGGGAGGCCATGGAACCTTTACAGATTAAAGGGGAGGAGATGCTCGCTGTCTTGAGGCAAATCAGAGTGGATAAATCCCCAGGACCGGACAGGGTATTCCCACAGACCTTCATAGAAATCATAGAAACCCTACAGTGCAGAAGGAGGCCATTCGGCCCATCGAGTCTGCACCGACCACAATCCCACCCAGGCCCTACCCCCTCATATTTACCCGCTAATCCCACGAACCTACGCATCACAGGACTCTAAGGGGCAATTTTTAACCTGGCCAATCAACCTAACCCGCACATCTTTGGACTGTGGGAGGAAACCGGAGCACCCGGAGGAAACCCACGCAGACATGAGGAGATTGTGGAAACTCCACACAGACAGTGACCCGAGCCGGGAATCGAACCCGGGACCCTGGAGCTGTGAAGCAGCAGTGCTAACCACTGTGCTAACCACTGTGCTACCGTGCCGCCCCTTGAGGGAAGCTAGTGTTGAACTTGCAGGGGCCCTGGCAGACATATTTAAAATGTCAGTATTCACGGGGGAGGTGCCGGATGATTGGAGGGTGGCTCATGTTGTTCCATTGTTTAAAAAAGGTTCCAAAAGAAATGCGGGAAATTATCGGCCAGTAAGTTTGACGTCGGTGGTGGGCAAATTATTGGAAGGTGTGATAAGGGATAGGATGTACAAATATTTGGATAGACAGGGACTTATTAGGGAGAGTCAACATGGCTTTGTGCGTGGTAGGTCATGTTTGACTAATCTATTAGAGTTTTTCGAGGAGGTTACCAGGAAAGTGGATGAAGGGAAGGCGGTGGATGTTGTCTACCTGGATTTCAGCAAGGCCTTTGACAAGGTCCCTCATGGGAGGTTAGTTAGGAAGGTTCAGTCGCTAGGTATACATGGGGAGGTAGTAAATTGGATTAGACACTGGCTCAGTGGAAGAAGCCAGAGAGTGGTTGTGGAGAATTGCTTCTCTGAGTGGAGGCCTGTGACTAGTGGTGTGCCGCAGGGATCGGTGTTGGGTCCATTGTTGTTTGTCATCTATATCAATGATCTGGATGATAATGTGGTAAATTGGATCAGCAAGTTTGCTGATGATACAAAGATTGGAGGTGTAGTGGACAGTGAGAAAGGTTTTCAAAGCTTGCAGAGGGATTTGCACCAAGAACAAAGAACAGTACAGCACAGGAAACAGGCCCTTCGACCCTCCAAGCCTGTGCCGCTCCTTGGTCCAACTAGACTAATCGTTTGTATCCCTCCATTCCCAGGCTGCTCATGTGACTATCCAGGTAAGTCTTAAACGATGTCAGCGTGTCTGCCTCCACCACCCTACTTGGCAGCGCATTCCAGGCTCCCACCACCCTCTGTGTAAAAAACGTCCCTCTGATATCTGAGTTATACTTCGCCCCTCTCACCTTGAGCCCATGACCCCTCATGATCGTCACCTCCGACCTGGGAAAAAGCTTCCCACTGTTCACCCTATCTATACCCTTCATAATCTTGTACACCTCTATTAGATCTCCCCTCATTCTCCGCCTTTCCAGGGAGAATAACCCCAGTTTACCCAATCTCTCCTCATAGCTAAGACCCTCCATACCAGGCAACATTCTGGTAAACCTTCTCTGCACTCTCTCTCACGCCTCCACGTCCTTCTGGTAGTGCGGCGACTAGAACTGGACGCAGTACTCCAAATGTGGCCTAACCAGCGTTCTATACAGCTGCATTATCAGACTCCAGCTTTTATACTCTATACCCCGTCCTGTAAAGGCAAGCATACCATATGCCTTCTTCACCACCTTCTCCAACTGTGTTGGCACCTTCAAGGATTTGTGGACTTGCACACCTAGGTCCCTCTGTGTTTCTATACTCCTGATGACTCTGCCATTTATTGTATAACTCCTCCCTACGTATTTCTTCCAAAATGCATCACTTCGCATTTATCCGGATTAAACTCCATCTGCCACCTCTCCGCCCAATTTTCCAGCCTATCTATATCCTGCTGTATTGCCCGACAATGCTCTTCGCTATCCGCAAGTCCAGCCATCTTCATGTCATCCGCAAACTTGCTGAATACACCAGTTACACCTTCTTCCAAATCATTTATATATATCACAAATAGCAGAGATCCCAGTACAGAGCCCTGCGGAACACCACTGGTCACAGACCTCCAGCCGGAAAAACACCCTTCGACCACTACCCTCTGTCCCCTATGGCCAAGCCAGTTCTCCACCCATCTAGCCACTTCTCCTTGTATCCCATGAGCCTTAACCTTCTTAACCAACCTGCCATGTGGGACCAACTAGAAAAATGGGCTCAAAAATGGCAAATGGAATTTAACGCAGACAAGTGTGAGATATTGCACTTTGGAAGGACAAACCAAAGTAGAACGTACAGGGTAAATGGTAGGACTCTGAAGAGTGCAGTTGAACAGAGGGATCTGGGAATACAGGTACAGAATTCCCTAAAAGTGACGTCACAGGTGGATAGGGTCGTAAAGAGTGCCTTTGGTACATTGGCCTTTATAAATTGGAGTATCGAGTATAAAAGTTGGAGTATTATGGTAAGGTTATATAAGGCATTGGTGAGGCCGAATTTGGAGTATTGTGTACAGTTTTGGTCACCTAGTTACAGGAAGGATGTAAATAAGGTTGAAAGAGTACAGAGAAGGTTCACAAGGATGTTGCCGGGACTTGAGAAACTGAGTTACAGAGAGAGATTGAATAGGTTGGGACTTTATTCCCTGGAGCGTAGAAGATTGAGGGGAGATTTGATAGAGGTGTATAAGATTTTGATGGGTATAGATAGAGTGAATGCAAGCAGGCTTTTTCCGCTGAGGCTGGGGGAGAAAAAAACCAGAGGGCATGGGCTAAGGGTGAAAGGAGAAAAGTTTAAAGGGAATATTAGGGGGGGCTTCTTCACGCAGAGAGTGTTGGGAGTGTGGAATGAGCTGCCGGATCAAGTGGTAAATGCGGGGTCACTTTTAACATTTAAGAAAAACTTGGACGGGTTCATGGATGAGAGGGGTGTGGAGGGATATGGTCCAAGTGCAGGTCAGTGGGACGAGGCATAAAATGGTTCGGCACAGACAAGAAGGGCCAAAGGGCCTGTTTCTGAGCTGTAATTTTCTATGGTTCTATGGTTCTAGATCTGGGAGTACAGGTCTACAGATCCTTAAAAGTAGCAGCACAGGTGAGAAAGCATACGGCATGCTTGTCTTCATCGGCCAGGGCATCGAGTAGAAAAGTTGGCAAATTATTACAATTACAGTTGTATAAAACGTTGGTTTGGCCACATTTGGAATACTTTGTCCAATTCTGGTCACCACACTACCAGAAGGACATGGAGGCTTTGGAGAGGGTACAGAAAAGGTTTACCAGGATGTTGCCTGGTATGGAGGGTATTAGTTATGAGGAGAGATTGTTCTCCCTGGAAAGATGGAGGCTGAGGGGCAACCTGATCGAAGTTTATAAAATTATGAGGGGTATGGATAGGGTGAACAGTTGGAAGCTTTTTCCCAGGGCAGAAATGACAATTACAAGGGGGCACAAGTTCAAGATAAGGGGGGGGAGGTTCAGTAGAGATGTATGGGGGAAGATTTTTACAAAAAAGGCGGGTGGGGGCCTTGAATGCACTGCCAAGTGAGGTGGTTGAGGCAGATATGTAAGCCACATTTAAGGTTTAGAACAAAGAAAATTACAGCACAGGAACAGATCCTTCGGCGCTCCAAGCCTGCACTGACCATGCTGCCTGACTGAACTAAAATCCCCTTCTGGGGACCATATCCCTCTATTCCCATCCTATTCCTGTCAACACGCCCCTTAAAAGTCACCATCATATCTGCTTCCACAACATAGAACATAGAACATTACAGCGCAGAACAGGCCCTTCGGCCCACGATGTTGCACCGACCAGTTAAAAAAAAAAACTGTGACCCTCCAACCTAAACCAATTTCTTTTCGTCCATGAACCTATCTACGGATCTCTTAAACGCCCCCAAACTAGGCGCATTTACTACTGATGCTGGCAGGGCATTCCAATCCCTCACCACCCTCTGGGTAAAGAACCTACCCCTGACATCGGTTCTATAACTACCCCCCCTCAATTTAAAGCCATGCCCCCTCGTGCTGGATTTCTCCATCAGAGGAAAAAGGCTATCACTATCCACCCTATCTAAACCTCTAATCATCTTATATGTTTCAATAAGATCCCCTCTTAGCCGCCGCCTTTCCAGCGAAAACAATCCCAAATCCCTCAGCCTCTCCTCATAGGATCTCCCCTCCATACCAGGCAACATCCTGGTAAACCTCCTCTGCACCCTCTCCAAAGCCTCCACATCCTTCCTGTAATGTGGGGACCAGAACTGCACACAGTACTCCAAGTGCGGCCGCACCAGAGTTGTGTACAGTTGCAACATAACGCTACGACTCCTAAATTCAATCCCCCTACCAATAAACGCCAAGACACCATATGCCTTCTTAACAACCTTATCTACTTGATTCCCAACTTTCAGGGATCTATGCACACATACACCTAGATCCCTCTGCTCCTCCACACTATTCAAAGTCCTCCCGTTAGCCCTATACTCAACACATCTGTTATTCCTACCAAAGTGAATTACCTCACACTTCTCCGCATTAAACTCCATCCGCCACCTCTCGGCCCAACTTTGCAACCTGTCTAAGTCTTCCTGCAAACTACGACACCCTTCCTCACTGTCTACCACACCACCGACTTTGGTGTCATCAGCAAATTTGCTAATCCACCCAACTATACCCTCATCCAGATCATTAATAAATATTACAAACAGCAGTGGCCCCAAAACAGATCCCTGAGGTACACCACTTGTAACCGCACTCCATGATGAATATTTACTATCAACCACCACCCTCTGTTTCCTATCCGCTAGCCAATTCCTGATCCAATTTCCTAGATCACCCCCAATCCCATACATCTGCATTTTCTGCAGAAGCCTACCATGGTGAACCTTATCAAACGCCTTACTAAAATCCATATATACCACGTCCACTGCCTTGCCCCCATCCACCTCCTTGGTCACTTTCTCAAAAAACTCAATAAGGTTAGTAAGGCACGACCTACCTGCCACAAAACCATGCTGACTATCACCTATCAATTCATTACTCTCCAAATAACTATAAATCCTATCCCTTATAATTTTTTCCAACATCTTGCCGACAACAGAAGTGAGACTCACCGGTCTATAATTCCCGGGGAAGTCTCTGTTCCCCTTCTTAAACAATGGGACAACATTCGCTAACCTCCAATCTTCTGGTACTATACCAGAGGCCAACGACGACCTGAAGATCAGAGCCAGAGGCTCTGCAATCACTTCTCTTGCCTCCCAGAGAATCCTTGGATAAATCCCATCCGGACCAGGGGATTTATCTATTTTCAGACCCTCCAGAATATCCTGCACATCCTCCTTATCAACTGTAATACTGTCTATTCTACTCCCTTGCAACCCAGTGTCCTCCTCAGCTATATTCATGTCCCCTTGCGTGAACACCGAAGAGAAATATTGGTTCAATGCTTCACCAATCTCCTCCGGTTCCACACATAACTTCCCTCTGCCATCTATAACTGGCCCTAAACTTGCCCTAACCAACCTTCTGTTCTTGACGTACCTATAGAACGCCTTAGGATTCTCTTTAACCCTATCCGCCAAAGTCTTCTCATGTCCCCTTTTAGCCCTTCTAAGCTCGCTCTTCAACTCCCTCTTAGCCAATCTAAAGCTTTCTAGTGCACTACCCGAGTGCTCACGTCTCATCCGAACATAAGCCTCCTTTTTCTTTTTAACCAACAAAGAAACTTTTTTGGTGCACCACGGTTCCCTAGCCCTACCAATTCCTCCTTGCCTCCTTCCCTAGCCCTACCAATTCCTCCTTGCCTCCCCCAACAGCAAGTTCCAGGCATCCACCAATCTCTGTGTAAAAAACTTGCCTCGTTATCTAGATAGAGACATGGACAGATGGGGAATAGAGCGATACAGGCAGTTGGTCTAGATAGGAGGGCCGAAGGGCCTGTTCCTGTACTGTACTGTTCTTTATTTTCATTGGAGCAGAGAAGATTGAGGGCCGACCTGATCGAGGTGTTCAAGATTATGAGAGAAATGCACAGAGTGGATAAGGAGCAGCTGTTCCCCTTAGTTGAAGGGTCAGTCACGAGGGAACATAGGTTCAAGGTGAGAGGCAGGTGGTTTAGTGGGGATGTGAGATTGGGACGATGGTAGAGGCGGTTTGCCTTTTTTTTATTTGTTCATGGGACATGGGCGTCACTGGCTGGCCAGCAATTATTGCCCATCCCTAGTTGCCCAAGGGCAGGGAGTCAAACCACATTGTTAAGGCTCTGCAGTCACCTGTTGGCCAGACCAAGTATTTTTTATTGAATTCAAATTCCATCACCTGCTGTGGCGGGATTTGAACCCAGATCCCCAGAACATTAGTTTCTGGATTAATAGTCTTCGATAATACCACCAGACCATTGCCTCCCCTCACATCCTTTAAAAAGTACCAGGATGAGCACTTGGCACATCATAATATTCAGGGCTATGGGCCAAGTGCTGGCAGATGGGATTAGATGGGAGTTCAGGTGTTTCTAATGTGTCGGTGCCAAGTCGATAGGCCTAAGAGCCTCTTCCACACTGTATGATTCTGTAAATCTTGGATTCATCTCACCCAGTCCCAGTGCCTTGTCAACTTTAAGTACATAAGAACTAGGGAAAGGAATCGGCAGCTCAGCCCCTCAAGTCTACTGCACCATTCAATCCAATCATAGCCTCAGCTCCACTTTCCTGCCCACTCTACATAACCATTCAACTCATTACGAATGATAGGATGATTACGTGGCTCAAGTGATGGTGTGAGGGGGTGGATTTCAGATTAGAGTCATCGAGTCGTAGAGGTTTACAGTATGGAAACAGGCCCTTCCACCCAAACTGTCCATGATGCCCGAACTAAACAAAACAAAACCCCGTATGTACTTACGGAGTCATAAGAACATAAGAAATAGGAGCAGGAGTAGGCCATCTAGCCCCTCGAGCCTGCCCCGCCATTCAATAAGATCATGGCTGATCTGACGTGGATCAGTACCACTTATCCGCCTGATCCCCATAACCCTTAATTCCCTTACCGATCAGGAATCCATCCATCCGCGCTTTAAACATATTCAGCGAGGTAGCCTCCACCACCTCAGTGGGCAGAGAATTCCAGAGATTCACCACCCCCTGGGAGAAGAAGTTCCTCCTCAACTCTGTCTTAAACCGACCCCCCTTTATTTTGAGGCTGTGTCCTCTAGTTTTAACTTCCTTACTAAGTGGAAAGAATCTCTCCGCCTCCACCCTATCCAGCCCCCGCATTATCTTATAAGTCTCCATAAGATCCTCCCTCATCCTTCTAAACTCCAACGAGTACAACCCCAATCTCCTCAGCCTCTCCTCATAATCCAAACCCGTCATCTCCGGTATCAACCTGGTGAACCTTCTCTGCACTCCCTCCAATGCCAATATGTCCTTCCTCATATAAGGGGACCAATACTGCACACAGTATTCCAGCTGCGGCCTCACCAATGCCCTGTACAGGTGCATCAAGACATCCCTGCTTTTATATTCTATCCCCCTCGCGATATAGGCCAACATCCAATTTGCCTTCTTGATCACCTGTTGTACCTGCAGACTGGGCTTTTGCATCTCATGCGCAAGGACCCCCAGGTCCCTTTGCACGGTAGCATGTTTTAATTTGTTTCCATTGAGATAGTAATCCCATTTGTTATTATTTCCTCCAAAGTGTATAACCTCGCATTTATCAACGTTATACTCCATTTGCCATATCCGCGCCCACTCACTCAGCCTGTCCAAATCTCTCTGCAGATCTTCTCCGTCCTCCACACGATTCACTTTTCCACTTATCTTTGTGTCGTCTGCAAACTTCGTTACCCTACACTCCGTCCCCTCCTCCAGATCATCTATATAAATGGTAAATAGTTGCGGCCCGAGTACCGATCCCTGCGGCACGCCACTAGTTACCTTCCTCCAACCGGAAAAACACCCATTTATTCCGACTCTTTGCTTCCTGTCGGATAGCCAGTCCCCAATCCACTTTAACACACTACCCCCAACTCCGTGTGCCCTAATCTTCTTCAGCAGCCTTTTATGGGGCACCTTATCAAACGCCTTTTGGAAATCCAAAAACACCGCATCGACCGGTTCTCCTCCATCAACCGCCCTCGTCACATCTTCATAAAAATCCAACATGTTCGTCAAGCACGACTTTCCCCTCATGATTCCATGCTGCGTCTGATTGATCGAACCATTTCTATCCAGATGCCCTGCTATCTCCTCTTTAATAATGGATTCCAGCATTTTCCCTACTACAGACGTTAAGCTGACCGGCCTATAGTTACCCGCCTTTTGTCTCCTTCCTTTTTTAAACAGCGGCGTAACATTAGCCGTTTTCCAATCAACCGGTCCTACCCCAGAATGCAACGAGTTTTGATAAATAATCACTAACGCATCCACTATTACCTCTGACATTTCTTTCAATACCCTGGGATGCATTCCATCCGGACCCGGGGACTTGTCCACCTTCAGTCCCATTAATCTACCCAGCACTGCCTCTCTGGTAACATTAATTGTATTAAGTATTTCTCCTGCTGCCAACCCTCTATCGTTAATATTTGGCAAACTATTTGTGTCCTCCACCGTGAAGACCGACACAAAAAACTTATTTAAAGACTCAGCCATATCCTCATTTCCCACTATTAACTCCTCCCTCTCGTCCTCCAAGGGTCCAACATTCACTCTAGCCACTCTATTCCTTTTTATATATTTATAAAAACTTTTACTATCATTTTTTATATTAATTGCTAGCCTAGCTTCATAGTCTATCCTTCCTTTCTTTATCGCTTTCTTAGTCTCTTTGTTGTTTCTTAAATTTTTCCCAATCACTTGTTTCTCCACTATTTTTGGCCACTCTGGACGCAGCTGTTTTTATTTTAATACTCTCCTTTATTTCCTTCGTTATCCACGGCTGGTTCTCCCTTTTCTTACAATCCTTGTTTTTTGCTGGAATATATTTTTGCTGAGAACTGAAAAGGATCTCCTTAAAAATCCTCCACTGTTCCTCAGCTATCCTACCTGCTAGCCTGCTCTCCCAGTCTACCTTAGCCAATTCATCCCTCATCCTATCATATTTCCCTCTGTTCAAACAGAGGACACTGGTTTGGGACCAAACTTTCTCCTCTTCCATCTGAATCAGAAATTCGACCATATTGTGGTCACTAGACCCAAGAGGGTCCTTCACAATAAGATCCTTAATTCTACCTACCTTGTTACACAATACCAGATCCAAAATAGCTCGTTCCCTCGTCGGTTCCGTAACATGCTGTTCAAGGAAACTATCCCGACAGCATTCTAAGAACTCTTCCTCCATTCCACCCTTACCGACTTGAGTCTGCCAGTCAATGTGCATGTTGAAGTCCCCCACGATTATTGCCGTTCCGTTTTTACACGCATCCCTTATCTGCTTGTTTATAGCCCTCCCTACCTCAACATTATTATTTGGGGGCCTATATACCACACCTACTAGTGTCTTTCTCCCTCTACTATTCCTCATCTCTACCCATAATGATTCCACGTTTTGTTCCTCAGAGCCTATGTCATCCCTCAGTACGACCCTGATATTATCTCTTATTAATAGCGCGACCCCACCACCTTTTCCTTCCTGTCTATTCTTCCTAAACGCCTGATACCCCTGGATATTCATCTCCCAATCCTGGTCACCTTTCAGCCACGTTTCTGTAATGGCCACGAGATCGTACCCACTTGTGCTGATCTGCACCATCAACTCATTTACCTTGTTCCGAATGCTTCGTGCATTCAGGCAAAGTGTCCTTATTCCAGCTTTTATCTGGACCCGCTTTGATGAGTCGCGAACACCCTCTCCCTCTACTCCCTTATCTAAATTACCGCCTTCATTCACTTGCACCCTCTCCTCTACCATTAATTTTGTAATTCCCCTTACCCCTGCATCCTCCCCCCCATCAATTAGTTCCTTGATCCTAGTCAACTCTTCTAGCTCCCCTCCCCCCAACCTATCTAGTTTAAATTCTCCCCAGTAGCCTTAGCCAACCTACCGGCCAGGATATTGGTCCCCCTGTGATTCAAGTTCCACCCATTTTTTGTATACAGATCACCCCTGCCCCTAAAGAGGTCCCAATGGTCCAGGAACCTGAATCCCTGCCCCCTGCACCAGTCCCTCAGCCACACATTCATCTTCCACCTCACTCCATTCCTGCCCTCACCTTCCCGTGGCACAGGCAGTAATCCTGAGATTACTACCTTTGCTTTCCTCTTTCTCAGCTGTCTCCCTAATTCCCTGTACTCCCTTTTCATGACCCCTTCTCCCTTCCTACCCACATCAGCGGTACCAATATGTACCGCTACCTCAGGCTCCTCTCCCTCCCACCTCAGGATTTCCGGGACGCGACTAGCGACATCCTGGATCCCGGCCCCAGGGAGGCAGACCACCATGCGAGACTCCCGCCTACCTCCGCAGAAACGCCTGTCTGTCCCCTTCACCATCGAGTCCCCGATTAATACCGCCTTCCTCCTCTTTTCCTTAGCCCTCTGAGTTACAGGGCTGGACTCCACTCCGGAGACACGGCCACTGCTGCTTCCCCCAGGCGGGCTGTCCCCCCCAGCAGTACTCAAGCAGGAGTACTTGTTGTGCAGGGGCAAATCCACCGGGGTGCTCTCAACCACCCTAGCCTTACCCTTCCTGGCCGTCACCCACTTGGCCTCCTCCCGTGGCCCTGGTGTGACCACCTGATGATAGCTCTTGTCTATCACCTCCTCATTCTCCCTCATCAGCCTAAGATCCTCGAGCTGCAGTTCCAGCTCCCTAACACGGTCCCTCAGGAACCGCAGCTCGACACACCCCTCACAGATGTGGATGTCCGGGAGGCCAGATGCCTCCAGGACCTCCCACATCCTACACTGGGAACAACACACTGGCTTCACACTCATACTGGACACTTTATGTCAAGTAAGACAGTGAAAAGTTAATAAGAGTGTAAGGAAACAAAAACTCACCCCTGCTCGTCCAAGCCCTGTGAGCCAAAGCCCTGACAGCTCACTCAACTTCCCACTCACTCTGCTGCCCGCTCTATACTTTGGTGCGCTTTTAAACCCTCCAAAAACTTCCCCAGGCCTCTCCTGGGCCTACTTCCGGTTTTGAAAAAACCTCCGATTTTAAACCCAAAATTAACTGAAAAAATAAATAATTAATTAAAGTCAGAAAACCAGCTCTCTTGCCCTCAGCCTGCTCCTGGGAACTATCCGTATCCTTCCATTCCCATCCTATTCATTTATGCGTCTAGTTGCCCCTTAAATGCCGCTATTGTACCTACTCCCACCACCTTCCGGGCAGCGTGTTCTACACATTCACCACCCTCTGTGTAAAAAACGTACCTTGCACATCTCCTCTAAACTGTTCCCCACGCACCTTAAGCCCATGTTCCCCAGTACTTGACTTTTCTACCCTAGGAAAGAGCATCTGACTATCCACTCTGTCCATGACACTCATAATCTTGTAAACCTCTATCAGGTCACCCACCCCTCAACCTCCGTCGTTCAAGTGAGAACAAACCAAGTTCATCCAACCTCTCCTCACAGCTAATACCCTCCAGACCAGGAAACATACTGATAAACCTCTTCTGTACCCTCTCCAAAGCATCCAGATTCTTCTGGTAGTGTGGCAACCAAAATTGGACACAATATTCTAAATGAGGCCTAACTAAGGTTCTGTATAGCTGCAGCATAACTTACCAATTTTTATACTCAATGCCCTGACCAATGAAGGCAAGCATGCCATATGCCTTCTTGACTACCTTATCCACCTGTGTTGCCACTTTCAGTGATTGGTGGACATGTACACCCAGATCTCTCTGCTTGTCAGTACTCCTAAGGGTTCTACCATTTACTGTATAATTCCTACATGCATTGGACCTTCCAAAATGCATTATTTCACATTGTCCAAATTAAACTCCATCTGCCATTTCTCCGCCAAAGTCTACATTTTGCTGTATCCTCTGACAATCGTCTTCACTATCCGCAACTTCACCAATTTTTGTGTTGTCTGCGAACTTGTAGCTGCGAACCAGCTACATTTTCCTCCAAATCATTTATACACTACAAACAACAAAGGTCCCAGAATTGATCCCTGTGGAACACCGCTAGTCACAGCCTTCCATTCAGAAAACCCCTACTGCTACCCTCTGTCTTCTATGGCCAAGCCAGTTCTGTATCCATCTTGCCAGCTCTCCTCTAACCTGTGTGACTTCACCTTTCGCACCAATCTACCATGTGGTACCTTGTCAAAGGCTTTACTGAAGTCCGTGTATACAACATTCACTACCTTACCCCCATCTATCATCTTCATCACCTCCTCGAAAAACTCGACCAAATTAGTGAGGCACCACCTCCCCTTCACAAAACCATGCTATCTATCACTAATAAGTCCATTTGTTTCCAAATGTGAGTAAATCCTGTCCCTAAGAATCTTTTCCAATAATTTCCCTCCCACTGACGTAAGGCTCGCCGGCTATAATTTTCTGGATTATCCCTCCTGCCCTTTGTAAACAATGGAACAACATTGTCTATCCTCCAGTCCTCTGGAACTTCACTTGTAGCCAATGAGGATACAAAGATTTCTGTCAAGGCCCCAGTAATTTCCGCCCTTGCCTCCCTCAATATTCTGGAGTAGATCCCATCAGGCCCTGGGGACTTATCTACTTTAATGCTTTGTAATGCGTCCAATACCACCTCCTTTTGATATCGACATGACCCAGAATATCCAGGATACAGATGTTTCAGGCGGGATAGAGGGGGATGTAAAAGGGGTGGGGGAGTTGCACGACTGGTTAACATAGAACATTACATCGCAGTACAGTCCCTTGGGCCCTCGATGTTGCGCCGACCAGTGGAACCAATCTAAAGCCCCTCTAATCTACACTATTCCAATATCATCCATATGTTTATCCAACAACGATTTGAATGCTCTTAATGTTGACGAGTCCACTACTGCTGCGGGCAGGGCATTCCACGCCCTTACTACTCTCTGAGTAAAGAACCTACCTCTAACATCTGTCCTATATCTCTCACCCCTCAATTTAAAGCTATGTCCCCTATGTTAAGAACATAAGAACATAAGAAATAGGAGCAGGAGTAGGCCATCTGGCCCTTCGAGCCTGCCCCGCCATTCAACAAGATCATGGCTGAGCTGAAGCGAATCAGTTCCACTTACCCGCCTGCTCCCCATATCCCCTAATTCCCTTATCGATCAGAAAACTATCTACCCGTGATTTAAACATATTCAACGAGGAAGCCTCCACCACTTCAATGGGCAGAGAATTCCAGAGATTCACTACCCTCTGAGAGAAGAGGTTCCCCCTCAACTCTGTTCTGAACCAGCCCCCCCTTATATTGAGGCTGTGCTCGCGAGTTCTGGTTTCCCTTCTAAGTGGGAAGAATCTCGCCACCTTATACACTTTGGAGGAAATAATAACAAATGGGATTACTATCTCAATGGAAACAAATTAAAACATGCTACCGTGCAAAGGGACCTGGGGGTCCTTGTGCATGAGACGCAAAAGCCCAGACTGCAGGTACAACAGGTGATCAAGAAGGCAAATGGGATGTTGGCCTATATTGCGAGGGGGATAGAATATAAAAGCAGGGATGTCTTGATGCACCTGTACAGGGCATTGGTGAGGCCGCAGCTGGAATACTGTGTGCAGTATTGGTCCCCTTATATGAGGAAGGATATATTGGCATTGGAGGGAGTGCAGAGAAGGTTCACCAGGTTGATACCGGAGATGAGGGATTTGGATTACGAGGAGAGGCTGAGGAGATTGGGTTTGTACTCGTTGGAGTTTAGAAGGATGAGGGGGGATCTTATGGAGACTTATAAGATAATGCGGGGGCTGGATAGGGTGGAGGCGGAGAGATTCTTTCCACTTAGTAAGGAAGTTAAAACTGGAGGACACAGCCTCAAAATAAAGGGGGGTCGGTTTAGGACAGAGTTGAGGAGGAACTTCTTCTCCCAGAGGGTGGTGAATCTCTGGAATTCTCTGCCCACTGAGGTGGTGGAGGCGACCTCGCTGAATATGTTTAAAGCGCGGATGGATGGATTCCTGATCGGTAAGGGAATTAAGGGTTATGGGTATCAGGCGGGTAAGTGGTACTGATCCACGTCAAATCAGCCATGATCTTATTGAATGGCGGGGCAGGCTCGAGGGGCTAGATGGCCTACTCCTGCTCCTATTTCTTATGTTCTTATGTTCTTATGTAAAGTATTTATACTCTTACGGTCACCCAAAATGTCGTCCGCGAATCCCCGTGGTAAAGTATTTATACTCTTACCATTACCCGAATGTAGGCCGCGAATCCCTGGGGTAAAGTATTTATCCTCTTACCGTTACCCGGAATGCAGGCTGCGAATCCCTGGGGTAAAGTATTTATCCTCTTACCGTTACCCGGAATGCAGGCTGCGAATCCCTGGGGTACACCTGAACCAGAGGGGCACCAATATCCTGGGAGGGAAATTTGCTATGGCTCTTCAGGGGGGTTTAAACTAATTTGTCAGGGGAGTGGGAAAAGGAGTTGTAGTCCAGAAGTCAGTGTTGAGGGTGGTGAGGTGTTGGGGAAGGTATCAACGTCAAGGATGGGTACCGGTGGACAGGAAGGTGGGTTGAAGTGTGTCTACTTAAATGCAAGGAGCATCCGGAACAAAGTAGATGAACTTGGGGCGTGGATTGATACTTGGAACTACGATGTTGTGGCCATTACGGAGACGTGGGTAGAACAAGGACAGGAATGGTTGTTGGACGTTCCGGGGTATAGATGTTTCAGTAAGTGTAGTGAAGCTGGTAAAAGAGGTGGAGGAGTGGCATTGTTAATCAAGGATAGTTTAACGGCTGCGGAAAGGCACTTCGAGGGGATCTGCACACTGAGGTAATATGGGCTGAAGTTAGAAATAGGAAAGGAGCGGTCACGTTGTTAGGAGTTTACTATAGGCCCCCAAATAGTAATAGAGATGTGGAGGAAGAAATTGCTAAGCAGATTATGGATATGTGTGGGGGTCACAGGGTAGTTGTCATGGGGGACTTTAACTTTCCAAATATTGATTGGAACCTTTGTCGGTCAAATAGTTCGGATGGGGCAGTTTTTGTGCAGTGTGTGCAGGAGGGTTTCCTGACACAATATGTGGATAGGCCGACAAGAGGTGAGGCCACATTGGATTTGGTACTGGGAAATGAACCGGGCCAAGTGTTAGATTTGGTTGTGGGAGAGCACTTTGGAGATAGTGACCACAATTCGGTGTCTTTTGTTATTGCAATGGAGAGGGATAGGGCCGTACGGCAGGGCAAGGTTTACAATTGGGGGAGAGGTGATTATGATGCGATTAGGCAAGAATTAGGGGGCATAAGATGGGAACAGAAACTGTCAGAGAAAGGCACTAATGAAAAGTGGAACTTTTTCAAGGAACAAATACTGGATGTCCTTGATAGGTATGTCCCTGTCAGGCAGGGAGGAAATGGCCGATTGGCTGTCAGACAGAAGGCAGAGAGTTGGGATAAAAGGTTCTTTCTCAGAATGGCAACCGGTGACAAGTGGTGTCCCGCAGGGTTCAGTGTTGGGGCCACAGCTGTTCTCTTTATATATTAACGATCTAGATGACGGGACTGGGAGCATTCTGGCCAAGTTTGCCGATGATACAAAGATAGGTGGAGGGGCAGGTAGTATTGAGGAGGTGGGGAGGCTGCAGAAAGATTTAGACAGTTTAGGAGAGTGGTCCAAGAAGTGGCTGATGAAATTCAACGTGGGCAAGTGCGAGGTCGTACACTTTGGAAAAAAGAATAGAGGCATGGACTATTTTCTAAACGGTGACAAAATTCATAATGCTAAAGTGCAAAGGGACTTGGGAGTCCTAGTCCAGGATTCTCTAAAGGTAAACTTGCAGGTTGAGTCCGTAATTAAGAAAGCAAATGTAATGTTGTCATTTATCTCAAGAGGCTTGGAATACAAAAGCAGGGATGTACTTCTGAGGCTTTATAAAGCACTGGTTAGGCCCCATTTGGAGTACTGTGAGCAATTTTGGGCCCCACACCTCAGGAAGGACATACTGGCACTGGAGCGGGTCCAGCGGAGATTCACACGGATGATCCCAGGAATGGTAGGCCTGACATACGATGAACGTCTGAGGATCGTGGGATTATATTCATTGGAGTTTAGGAGGTTGAGGGGAGATCTGATAGAAACTTACAAGGTAATGAACGGCTTAGATAGGATGGACGTAGGGAAGTTGTTTCCATTAACAGGGGAGACTAGGACGCGGGGGCACAGCCTTAGAATAAAAGGGAGTCACTTTAGAACAGAGATGAGGAGAAATTTCTTCAGCCAGAGAGTGGTGGGTCTGTGGAATTCATTGCCACAGAGGGCTGTGGAGGCCGAGACGTTGAGCGTCTTCAAGACAGAAATTGATAAATTCTTGATTTCTCGAGGAATTAAGGGCTATGGGGAGAGAGCGGGTAAATGGAGTTGAAATCAACCATGATTGAATGGTGGAGTGGACTCGATGGGCCGAATGGCCTTACTTCCGCTCCTATGTCTTATGGTCTTATGGAGTGAGGGAACCATGGTTCACGAAAGAGGTGGAATGTCTTGTGAAAAGGAAGAGGGAAGCTTATGTAGGGATGAGGAAACAAGGTTCAGATGGCTCGATTGAGGGTTACAAGTTAGCAAGGAATGAGCTAAAAAAGGGGCTTAGGAGAGCTAGGAGGGGACATGAGAAGTCCTTGGTGGGTCGACTCAAGGAAAACCCCAAGGCTTTTTACTCTTATGTGAGGAATAAAAGAATGACCAGGGTGAGGTCCCCTGGGTCTGATGAAATATATCCGAGGATTCTTTGGGAGGGAAGGGATGAGATTGCAGAGCATTTGGCTTTGATCTTTGGGTCCTCACTGTCCACGGGGATGGTGCCAGAGGACTGGAGAGTGGTGAATGTTGTTCCTCTGTTTAAGAAAGGGAATAGAAATGACCCTGGTAATTATAGACCGGTTAGTCTTACTTCGGTGGTTGGTAAATTGATGGAAAAGGTCCTTAGGGATGGGATTTACGACCATTTAGAAAGATGCGGATTAATCCGGGATAGTCAGCACGGATTCGTGAAGGGCAAGTCGAGCCTCACAAATTTGATTGCATTTTTTGAGGAGGTAACTAAGTGTGTTGATGAAGGTAGGGCAGTTGATGTCACATACATGGATTTTAGTAAGGCGTTTGATAAGGTCCCCCATGGTCGGCTTATGATGAAAGTGAGGAGGTGTGGGATAGAGGGAAAGTTGGCCGATTGGATAGGTAACTGGCTATCTGATCGAAGACAGAGGGTGGTAGTGGATGGAAACTTTTCGGACTGGAGGCAGGTTGCTAGTGGAGTGCCACAGTGATCAGTGCTTGGTCCTCTGCTCTTTGTGATTTTTATTAATGACTGAGAGGAGGGGGCTGAAGGGTGGATCAGTAAATTTGCTGATGACACCAAGATTGGTTGAGTAGTGGATGAGGTGGAGGGCTGTTGTAGGCTGCAAAGAGACATAGAAAGGATGCAAAGCTGGGCTGAAAAATGGCAAACGGAGTTTAACCCTGATAAATGTGAGGTGATTCATTTTGGTAGGACTAATTTAAATGTGGATTACAGGGTCAAAGGTAGGGTTCTAAAGACTGTGGAGGAACAGAGAGATCTTGGGGTCCATATCCACAGATCTCTAAAGGTTGCCACTCAAGTGGATAGAGCTGTGAAGAAGGCCTATAGTGTGTTAGCTTTTATTAACAGGGGGTTGGAGTTCAAGAGCCATGGGGTGATGCTGCAACTGTACAGGACCTTGGTGAGACCACATTTGGAATATTGTGTGCTGTTCTGGTCACCTCACTATAAGAAGGATGTGGAAGCGCTGGAAAGAATGCAGAGGAGATTTACCAGGATGCTGCCTGGTTTGGAGGGTAGGTCTTATGAGGAAAGGTTGAGGGAGCTAGGGCTGTTCTCTCTGGAGCGGAGGAGGCTGAGGGGAGACTTAATAGAGGTGTATAAAATGATGAAGGGGATAGATAGAGTGAACGTTCAAAGACTATTTCCTCGGGTGGATGGAGCTATTACAAGGGGGCATAACTATAGGGTTCATGGTGGGAGATATAGGAAGGATATCAGAGGTAGGTTCTTTATGCAGAGAGTGGTTGGGGTGTGGAATGGACTGCCTGCAGTGATAGTGGAGTCAGACACTTTAGGAACATTTAAGCGGTTATTGGATAGGCACATGGAGCACACCAGGATGATAGGGAGTGGGATAGTTTGATCTTGGTTTCAGACAAAGCTCGGCACAACATTGTGGGCCGAAGGGCCTGTTCTGTGCTGTACTGTTCTATGTTCTATTCTCCCTTTCCAGAATGACTTTGAGTTATGGTCAGTATCCCCAAAATGCTCGTCCACTGACCCTTTGATCACTTGCCCGGCTTCATTCCCTCGGGTTAGGTCTAGGTCTGTCCTATCCTGAGTGGGACTATCTACATACTGGCACAAAAAGCTCTGCGGAATACACTTTAAAAATTAATTCTTTCACACTAAGTTGATTCCAGTTAATTTGGCAAATATTATTTAAATAGATATAGGCTCCAGAAAGCACAGAGAGATTTGGGGTTCCTTGTGCATAAATCATATAAAGTTAGCATACAAGTTCAGCGGGTAATAGGGAAAAAAACGGAATGTTAACTGTTATTTCAGAAGGGATGGAGTATAAAAATAGTGAAAGCTTGTTAAAAGCTATACAAGGCACTTATTAGACCATCATGTGAAATCCTGTGAATCGTTTCAGTCACACTTAGAAACTACAGTTTCCTTGTCTAAGGAAAGATGTACTGGCACTGGAAGTAGTCCAGAGAAGGTTCACTGGGTCGATCCCATAGAAACATAGAAAAACTACAGCACAAACAGGCCCTTCAGCCCACAAGTTGTGCCGAACACATCCCTACCTTCGAGACCTACCTATAACCCTCCATCCTATTAAGCTCCATGTACTCATCCAGGAGTCTCTTAAAAGACCCTATTGAGTTCGCCTCCACCACCACTGACGGCAACCGATTCCACTCGCCCTCCACAGTCTGTGTGAAAAACTTACCCCTAACATCTCCCCTGTACCTACCCCCCAGCACCTTAATCCTGTGTCCTCTCGTAGCAGCCATTTCCACCCTGGGAAAAAGCCTCTGAGAGTCCACCCGATCTATGCCTCTCAACATCTTATACACCTCTATTAGGTCTCCTCTCATCCTACGTCTCTCCAAGGAGAAAAGACCGAGCTCCCTCAGCCTATCCTCATAAGGCATGCCACTCAATCCAGGCAACATCCTTGTAAATCTCCTCTGCACCCTTTCAATCTTTTCCACATCCTTCCTATAGTGAGGCGACCAGAACTGAGCACAGTACTCCAAGTGGGGTCTGACGAGGGTCTTATATAGCTGCATCATTATCCCCGGACTCCTAAACTCAATCCCTCGATTGATAAAGGCCAGCACACCATACGCCTTCTTAACCACCTCCTCCACCTGCGGGGCCGATTTCAGAGTCCTATGGACCCGGACCCCAAGGTCCTTCTGATCCTCTACACTACTAAGAGTCTTTCCCTTTATATTGTACTCCTTCATCCCATTTGACCTACCAAAATGGACCACGGTGCATTTATCTGGGTTGAAGTCCATCTGCCACTTGTCCGCCCAGTCTTGCATCCTATCTATGTCCCTCTGTAACTTCTGACATCCCTCCAGACTATCCACAACCCCACCAACCTTCATGTCGTCAGCAAACTTACCAACCCATCCCGCCGCTTCCTCATCCAGGTCATTTATGAAAATGACAAACAGCAAGGGTCCCAGAACAGATCCCTGGGGCACACCACTGGTGACCGACCTCCATTTAGAAAAAGACCCATCTATACCCACTCTTTGCCTCCTTTGGGCAAGCCAGTTCTGGATCCACTGGGCAGCAGCCCCTTGGATCCCATGCCCTCTCACTTTTTCCAGAAGCCTTGCATGGGGGACCTTATCGAGTGCCTTGCTAAAATCCATATAAACCACATCTACCGCCTTCCCTTCGTCAATGTGTTTAGTCACATTTTCGAAGAACTCCACCAGGTTCGTAAGGCACGATCTGCCCTTGACAAAGCCATGCTGAGTATTCTTGAACATACTAAACATCTCTAAATGCTCATATATCCTGTCCCTCAGGATCTTCTCCATCAGTTTACCAACCACTGAGGTTAGACTCACCGGTCGGTAATTACCTGGGCTATCCCTATTCCCCTTCTTGAAAATAGGAACCACATCCGCAATCCTCAAATCCTCCGGCACCTCTCCCGCCTCCATCGACGATGCAAAGATCATCGCCAGAGGCTCTGTAATCTCTTCCCTCGCCTCCCACAATAACCTGGGGTACATCCCATCCGGACCCGGCGACTTATCAATCTTGATGTCATTCAAAGATTCCAGCACAACCTCTTTCTTAAAGTCCACATACTCAATCCTTTCCGTCCACCGCACACCCGCAGTACATCCACCCAGGTCCTTCTCCTCTGTGAAAACCGAGGCAAAATACTCATTGAGCACCTCTGCCATTTCTACTGGTTCTGTACAGACTTTCCCGCCTTCACCTTTTATAGGCCCTATTCTGTCACGTCTCATCCTTTTACTCTTCACACTCTTTATAGAACGCCTTAGGGTTCTCCTTAATCCTACCTGCCAGTGCCTTCTCGTGACCCCTTCTGGCTCTCCTAATTTCCTTCTTTAGTCCCTTCCTACAAGCCGTATACTCTTCTAAATCCCTATCTTCACCAAGCTCTCTGAGCCTTTTGTACGCTTTCCTTTTCTTCTCGACTAGGTCCCGCACAGCTTTAGTGCACCACGGTTCCTTTAACCGACCAACACCTCCCTGTCTGCTCCCACCATGTATGATGGGATTTTCTTATGAGGAGAGGTTGAGTAGGTTGGGTCTGTACTCATTTGAGTTTAGCAGAATGAGAGGCAACTTTAGTGAGACATATAGGATTCTCAGGAGGCTTAACAGGGTAGATGCTAAAAGTTTATTTCCCCTTGTGGGAGAGTCTAGGACCAGAGGGCATTATCCCAGAGTAAGGGGTCGCCCATTTAAGACAGAGATGAGGAGGGATTTCTTCTCTCAGAGGGTCGTGAATCTGTGGAATTCTTTATCGCAGAGGGCTGTAGAGGCTAGGTCAGAGAATCATAGAATTCATGCAGCGCAGAAGAGGCTATTCAGCCCATCGACTTGGCACCGAGACATTAGAAACACCTGAACTCCCACCTAATCTCATCTGCCAGCACTTGACCTGAGTAGCCCTGAATATTATGACGTACCAAGTGCTCATCCAGGTACTTTTTAAAGGATGCTCAGTGGTTAGCACTGCTGCTTCACAGCTCCAGGGTCCCGGGTTCAATTCCCGGCTCGGGTCACTGTCTGTGTGGAGTTTGCACGTTCTCCTCGTGTTTGCGTGGGTTTCCTCCGGGTGCTCCGGTTTCCTCCCACAGTCCAAAGATGTGCGGGTTAGGTTGATTGGCCAGGTTAAAAATTGCCCCTTAGAGTCCTGAGATGCGTGGGTTAGCGGGTAAATATGTGGGGGTAGGGCCTGGGTGGGATTGTGGTCGGTGCAGACTCGATGGGCCGAATGGCCTCCTTCTGCACTGTAGGGTTTCTATGATTTCTATGATGTGAGGCATCCCGCCTCTACCACCCTCCCAGGCAGTGCATTCCAGAACGTCGTCACCTGCTGAGTAAAAAGGTTTTTTCTTCACATCCCCCTAGAGCTCCTGCCCCTCACCTTGAACCTATGTCCCCTCTTGACTGACCCTTCAACTGAGGGGAACAGCTGCTCTTTATCCACTCTGTCCAAGTCCCTCATAATCTTGTATGTTCAAAGCTGAGATAGACATATTTTTAATCAGTAAGGGAATCGAGGGCTATGGGGATGAAGCGGGAAAGTGGAGTGTTATCAGATCAGTCATGGTCTTATTGAATGGCAGAGCAGACTCAATGGGCCGAATGCCCTACTTCTACCCCTATGTCTTACATTCACATGGACTGCCTCCTGGTACAAAGAATCCAGGTAAGTTTTGCCATGCCTGATGTGTTGCCGTGTTTATAGTTCAGCCTCCAGCTCAGTGATGAGCTGAAACTCCTCAAGCAGCAAACACTTTGTGTAGATGTGCTTGTTGTGGATTGCACTGGTATAGGAGCACCCACATGCTGCAGCTGTAACACATCACCTCTCCTGCCATCCTTAATGTGCCTTTATTCATTGCTTCAATTATTCTACTGAATTAATTATGATCAGAATGATCAGAAACCCTACAGTGCAGAAGGAGGCCATTCGGCCCATCGAGTCTGCACCGACCACAATCCCACCCAGGCCCTACCCGCTAATCCCTTTTTTTACCCGCTAATTTACCCGCTAATCCCTCTAACCTACGCATCCCAGGACTCTAAGGGACAATTTTTAACCTGGCCAATCAACCTAACCCGCACATCTTTGGACTTTTCATTTTGTTTACATATTTTATTAACCTTAGAATCATAGAATCCCTACAATACAGAAGGAGGCCATTCGGCCCATCGAGCCTGCATCGACAACAATCCCACCCAGGCCCTATCCCCATAACCCCATATATTTACCGTGCTAGTCTCCCTGACACTGAGGGAGAATTTAGCTTGGCCAATCCACCTGACCAGCACATCTTTCGGACTGTGGGAGGAAACTGGAGCGCCGAGAGGAAACCCACGCAGGCACGGGGAGAACGTGCAAACTCCGCACAGTCACCCGAGGCCAGAATTGAACCTGGGCCCCTGGCGCTGGGATGTAGCAGTGCTAACCACTGTACCATCGTGCCACGATTGGAAAATTTACCACCAGTTTGTATTCTTTTTAAACTTTCGGAATAGAATACACCTCAATGACTTATCAGATACTCAGCAAATAGCTAGCTTCTACCCCAGTCATGCAGCGAAAACTAATTCGCACAGGGAGAAAAAGTTAGAAAAGGCAAAGTTCCTGTGGCCTCCTTACCGAAACTTCCAGCTTGTTGTAGTTTTATTCCTTTTATCCCTTCCTTTGACCTTTCCCTGTGTTTAAAATATTTAACACAAATGATGCTTCAGTTCCCACAGAAAACATGGCCACAGTTGGTGCAAGTGCCACAGTGACTGAAGGGGTGAGTCGCACTCGGAATGCTCTCCTAAATGGAGATACAAAGAACTACGACTGGGATTCTGGTTACACCTGTCATCAGCTGGGAAGTGGAGCCATTGTAGTCCAGCTAGCACAGCCCTTCATGATCGGATCCATGAGGTAATTGGTTTCTGGACATTCAGACCACAATGTGTAAGGCCAGTGTGTGCGTTATCATAGAGCCATAGAAAACTTACAACAGAGAAGGAGGCCATTCAGCCCATCTTGTCCATGCCAACTCAAGGATAGTGTGTTGTTGAAGCTAGACTTTTTCCCTAAGTGCCCCTTGCGAAGGTGGTGGGGAGCTGTCTTCTTAAACCGCGGCAGTCCCTATGGTGTTTGTACGTTGCTATTCAGAAGGGAGTTCCAGCATATTGACCCCCTGGCAGTGAAAAATCGTGCACTGCAGAAGAGGCCATCCAGCCCATCGAGTCGGCACCGACACATTAGAAACACCTGAACTCCCACCTAACTGGAGGGGCACGAATATCCCAGCTGGGAGTTTTGCGAGTGTGGTTCGGGTGGGTTTAAACTAATGTGGCCGGGGGGTGGGGATCAGAACAATAGGTCAATAAGCACAGAGGCTGGGGACGAGGTGGGGGCCAAGATAAGGCTGTCTTAAGGGGAAGACCATTCTGGGGGAGGGTGACCTCAGTGGGCCTGGAGGTCTGGAGTGCATCTGCTTCAATGCAAGGAGCGTCACGGGCAAGACAGACGAGCTTAGAGCCTTAATGCTTGCGCGGAACTTGGATGTGGTTGCAGTGACGGAGACTTGGTTAAAAGAAGGACAGGACTGGCAGCTGAATATTCCGGGGTATAAGTGTTTTAGGCGAGACAGAGAAGGGGCTAGGAGAGGTGGGGGAGTAGCAATGCTGGTTAGGGAGCATATTACAGCGGTACAGAGGGTGGACAATATGGAAGGATCAGGTAACGAGTCACTGTGGGTGGAGCTCAGAAACAGGAAGGGCGCAGTCACTATGCTGGGGGTATACTACAGGCCTCCCAACAGCCCACGGAAAGTTGAGAACGGATATGTAAGGAGATTCTGGACAGGTGCAGAAAAAATAGGGTTGTTGTAGTGGGAGACTTTAATTTCCCTTGTATAGACTGGAAATCGCTTAGGGCTGAGGGCCTGGACGGGGAAGAATTTATAAAATGCGTACAAGAAGGTTCTTTGGAACAATATGTTGACAATCCAACGAGAGAGGGGGCTATACTGGACCTAGTACTGGGGAATGAGCCCGGTCAGGTCATCAAAGTTGCAGTAGGGGAACATGTGGCAAATAGTGACCACAATTCTGTAAACTTTAGGATAGTAATGGAAAAAGATGAGTGTTGTCCTATGGGTAAGGTGCTGAATTGGGGGAAGGCTAACTACAGCCGGATTAGGCAGGATTTGGTGGCTGTTGATTGGGAGAGGCTGTTCGAGGGTAAATCCACATCTGGCATGTGGGAGTCTTTTAAGGAGCAGTTGATAGGACTGCAGGACAGGCATGTGGCTGCAAAGAGGAAGAATAGGAAAGGTAGGATTCGGGAGCTGTGGATAACCAGTGAAATTGTGGGTCTAATCAAAAAGAAAAAAGAGGCATACATGAGGTCCAGGCAGCTAAAAACAGATGGAGCACTGGAGGATTACAGAGAAAGTAGAAAAGAACTCAAACAGGGAGTTAGAAGGGCAAAAAGGGGTCACAAAATGTCCTTGGCAGACAGGATTAAGGAGAATCCTAAGGCATTTTATACATACAAAGAACAAAGAACAGTACAGCACAGGAAACAGGCCCTTCGGCCCTCCAAGCCTGTGCCGCTCCTTGGTCCAACTAGACCAGTCGTTTGTATCCCTCCATTCCCAGGCTGCTCATGTGACTATCCAGGTAAGTCTTAAACGATGTCAGCGTGCCTGCCTCCACCACCCTACTTGGCAGCGCATTCCAGGCCCCCACCACCCTCTGTGTAAAAAACGTCCCTCTGATGTCTGAGTTATACTTCGCCCCTCTCAGCTTGAGCCCGTGACCCCTCGTGATCGTCACCTCCGACCTGGGAAAAAGCTTCCCACTGTTCACCCTATCTATACCCTTCATAATCTTATATACCTCTATTAGATCTCCCCTCATTCTCCGTCTTTCCAAGGAGAACAACCCCAGTCTACCCAATCTCTCCTCATAGCTAAGACCCTCCATACCAGGCAACATCCTGGTAAACCTTCTCTGCACTCTCTCCAATGCCTCCACGTCCTTCTGGTAGTGCGGCGACCAGAACTGGACGCTGTACTCCAAATGTGTACTCCACCCATCTAGCCACTTCTCCTTGTATGCCATGAGCCTTAACCTTCTTAACCAACCTGCCATGTGGGACTTTGTCAAATGCCTTACTGAAATCCATATAGACGACATCCACGGCCCTTCCTTCATCGACCGTTTTTGTCACTTTCTCAAAAAACTCCACCAAATTTGTAAGGCACGACCTCCCTCTTACAAAACCATGCTGTCTGTCACTAATGAGATTGTTCCGTTCTAAATGCACATACATCCTGTCTCTAAGAATCCTCTCCAACAACTTCCCTACCACGGACGTCAAGCTCACCGGCCTATAATTTCCTGGGTTATCCCTGCTACCCTTCTTAAACAACGGGACCACATTCGCTATCCTCCAATCCTCAGGGACCTCACCCGTGTCCAAAGAAGCGACAAAGATTTCCGTCAGAGGCCCAGCAATTTCATCTCTCGTCTCCCTGAGCAGTCGAGGATAGATGTCGGAATAAAATGGCTGTTTTTCCGGTTGGAGGAAGGTAACTAGTGGCGTGCCGCAGGGATCGGTACTCGGGCCGCAACTGTTTACCATTTATATAGATGATCTGGAGGAGGGGACGGAGTGTAGGGTAACGAAGTTTGCAGACGACACAAAGATAAGTGGAAAAGTGAATCGTGTGGAGGACGGAGAAGATCTGCAGAGAGATTTGGACAGGCTGAGTGAGTGGGCGAGGATATGGCAAATGGAGTATAACGTTGAGAAATGCGAGGTTATACACTTTGGAGGAAATAATAACAAATGGGATTACTATCTCAATGGAAACAAATTAAAACATGCTACCGTGCAAAGGGACCCTGGGGGTCCTTGTGCATGAGACGCAAAAGCCCAGTCTGCAGGTACAACAGGTGATCAAGAAGGCAAATGGGATGTTGGCCTATATTGCGAGGGGGATAGAATATAAAAGCAGGGATGTCTTGATGCACCTGTACAGGGGATTGGTGAGGCCGCAGCTGGAATACTGTGTGCAGTATTGGTCCCCTTATATGAGGAAGGATATATTGGCATTGGAGGGAGTGCAGAGAAGGTTCACCAGGTTGATACCGGAGATGAGGGGTTTGGATTATGAGGAGAGGCTGAGGAGATTGGGTTTGTACTCGTTGGAGTTTAGAAGGATGAGGGGGGATCTTATGGAGACTTATAAGATAATGCGGGGCTGGATAGGGTGGAGGCGGAGAGATTCTTTCCACTTAGTAAGGAAGTTAAAACTAGAGGACACAGCCTCAAAATAAAGGGGGGTCGGTTTAAGACAGAGTTGAGGAGGAACTTCTTCTCCCAGAGGGTGGTGAATCTCTGGAATTCTCTGCCCACTGAGGTGGTGGAGGCTACCTCGCTGAATATGTTTAAAGCGCGGATGGATGGATTCCTGATCGGTAAGGGAATTAAGGGTTATGGGGATCAGGCGGGTAAGTGGTACTGATCCACGTCAGATCAGCCATGATCTTATTGAATGGCGGGGCAGGCTCGAGGGGCTAGATGGCCTACTCCTGCTCCTATTTCTTATGTTCTTATGTTCTTAGATGCCATCAGGCCCTGGGGCTTTGTCAGTTTTAATGTTCCCTAAAAAACCTAACACTTCCTCTCTTGTAATGGAGATTTTCTCGAACGGGTCAACACCTCCCTCCGAGACACTACCGGTTAACACGCCCCTCTCCTTCGTGAATACCGATGCAAAGTATTCATTTAGGATCTCCCCTATTCCTTTGGGTTCTAAGCATAATTCCCCTCCTTTGTCCCTGAGAGGTCCGATTTTCTCCCTGACAACTCTTTTGTTCCTAACGTATGAATAGAATGCCTTAGGATTCTCCTTAATCCTGCCTGCCAAGAACATCTCGTGATCTCTTTTTGCCCTTCTAACTCCCCGTTTGAGATCTTTCCTACTCTCTCTGTATTCCTCCAGAGCTCCATCTGTTTTTAGTTGCCTGGACTTAACGTACGCCTCCCTTTTCATTTTAATCAGATCCTCAATTTCCCTGGTTATCCACGGCTCTCGAATCCTACCTTTCCTATCTTTCCTTTTTACAGGCACATGCCTATCCTGCAGCCTTATCAATAGTTCCTTAAAAGACTCCCACATGCCAGACGCGGACTTACCCTCGAACATCCTCTCCCAATCAACATCCACCAATTCCTGCCTAATCCGGCTATAGTCAGCCTTCCCCCAATTTAGCACCCTGCCCGTAGGACAGCACTCATCCTTGTCCATTACTATCCTAAAGTTAACAGAGTTGTGGTCACTATTTGCCACATGTTCCCCTACCGAAACCTTGACGACCTGACCGGGCTCATTTCCCAGAACTAGGTCCAGAATAGCCCCCTCTCTAGTCGGGCTATCTTCATACTGTTCCAAAGAACCTTCCAGTACGCATTTTACAAATTCCTCCCCGTCCGGACCCCCAGCTCTAAGCACTTTCCAGTCTGTGCCAGGGAAATTAAAGTCCCCCACTACAACAACCCTATGTTTTCTGCACCTATCCAGAATCTCCTGACATCTCCTTTCCTCCACTTCCCGTGGGCTGTTGGGTGGTCTGTAGTACACCCCCAGCATAGTGACTGCACCCTTCCTGTTTCTGAGTTCCACCCACAGCGACTCAGTACATGACCCCTCTAAGTTGTCTACCCTCTGCACCGCGGTAATATGCTCCTTAACTAATATCGCTACTCCCCCACCTTTTTGAGCCCCTCCTCTGTCTCGCCTAAAACACTTATACCCCGGAATATTCAGCTGCCAGTCCTGTCCTTCTTTTAACCAAGTTTCCTTCACCGCAACCACATCCAAATTCCGCATAAGCATTAAGGCCCTAAGTTCGTCTGTTTTACCCGTTACACTCCTCGCATTGAAGCAGATGCACTCCAGACCTCCAGGCCCAGTCAGGTCCTCCTCCTCCAGAGTGCTCCTCTTCTTAGCTAGCCTTGCCCTGGCCCCCAGCTCAACCCCAGCCTCAGTATTTACTGACCTCCTGTTTTGTTCCCCACCCCCCTGCCACATTAGTTTAAATCCTGCCGAAACACTCTCGCAAAACTCCCAGCCAGGATATTTGCTCCCTTCCAGTTAAGGTGTAACCCATCCTTTCTGTACAGTTGCCATCCTGACTTGAAGATTTCCCAGTTATCTATGAATTTAAAACCCTCCCTCTTGCACCAGTCCTTTAGCCACGCGTTCAACAGTAGAATCTCCCTGTTCCGAGCCTCACTTGCACTAGACACTGGGAGCAGTCCAGAGATTGCTACCCTGGAGGTCTTACTTTTTAGCCTAGCACCCAACTCCCTGAATTTCTCTCGTATGACCCCCCTGCTCTTCCTTCCTACATCATTTTCACCAATGTGTACAATCACATCAGTTTGACTACCTTCCTTTTTAAATATGCTTCCTACCCTCTCGGAGACATCCAGTACCCCGGCACCAGGGAGGCAGACTACCATCCTGGATTCTCGTTCAGTCCCACAGAAGCGCCTGTCCGTGCCTCTAACCATTGCGTCCCCCACAACTATCGCTCTCCTAAACCCCTTCTTTCCCTTCCGGACCCCTGAGCCTGTCTCCGTGGAGGCGATCTGGTCCTCGTGGCTTACCCCTGGAGGGTCATCCCCCTCCACGTTAGGAACAAGAGGGTTGTTAGGGAAAGAATCGGATCTCTCGGGGACAAAGGAGGGGAATTATGCTAAGAACCAAAGGAAGTAGGAGAGATCCTAAACGAATACTTTGCATCAGTATTCACAAAGGAGAGGGACATGTTGACTGGTATTGTCTCAGAGAGATGTGTTGACCCGTTAGAAAGAATCTCAATTACAAGGGAGGAAGTGTTAGGTTTTTTAGGAAACATTAAGACAGACATTTCCCCAGGGCCAGATGGCATCTATCCTAGACTCCTCAGGGAGGCAAAAGATGCAATTGCTGGGCCTCTAACGGAAATGTTTGACTCTTCTCTGGACACAGGTGAGGTAAACACAGTAAGAAGTTTAACAACACCAGGTTAAAGTCCAACAGGTTTATTTGGTAGCAAAAGCCACACAAGCTTTCGGAGCTCCAAGCCCCTTCTTCAGCTGAGTCACTCCTATAATAACCCCAAATAATCTCACTCACCTGAAGAAGGGGCTTGGAGCTCCGAAAGCTTGTGTGGCTTTTGCTACCAAATAAACCTGTTGGACTTTAACCTGGTGTTGTTAAACTTCTTACAGTGTTTACCCGAGTCCAACGCCAGCATCTCCACATCATCACAGGTGAGGTCCCAGAGGATTGGAGGATAGCAAATGCGGTCCCGTTATTTAAGAAGGGTAGCAAGGATAACCCGGGTAATTATCGACCGGTGAGCTTAACGACCGTGGTAGGGAAATTGTTGGAGAAGATTCTTAGAGATAGGATATATGCGCATTTAGAACTGAATAATCTCATTAGCGATAGACAGCATGGTTTTGTACGAGGGAGGTCATGCCTCACAAATTTGGTTGAGTTTTTTGAGGAGGTGACAAAAACGATTGACGAGGGAAGGGCCGTGGATGTCGTCTATATGGATTTTAGTAAAGCGTTTGACAAGGTCCCTCATGGCTGCTGGTGCAAAATGTTAAATCTCACGGGATAAAAGGTGAGCTAGCTAGATGGATGGAGAACTGGCTTAGCCATAGAACAGGAAGAAGTCTCACAACACCAGGTTAAAGTCCAACAGGTTTATTTGGTAGCAAATACCATAAGCTTTCGGAGCACAGCTCCTTCGTCAGATGGAGTGGATATCTGTTCTCCAACAGTGCACAGACACAGAAATCAAGTTACAGAATACTAATTAGAATGCAAATCTCTACAGCCAGCCAGGTCTTAAAGGTCACCTAGTTACAGGAAGGATGTAAATAAGATTGAAAGAGTGCAGAGACGGTTCACAAGGATGTTGCCGGGACTTGAGAAGCTGAGTTACAGAGAGAGATTGAATAGGTTGGGACTTTATTCCCTGGAGCGTAGAAGATTGAGGGGAGATTTGATAGAGGTGTATAAGATTTTGATGGGTATAGATAGAGTGAATGCAAGCAGGCTTTTTCTGCTGAGGCTAGGGGAGAAAAAAACCAAAGGGCATGGGTTAAGGGTGAAAGGAGAAAAGTTTAAAGGGAATATTAGGGGGGGCTTCTTCACGCAGAGAGTGGTGGGAGTGTGGAATGAGCTGCCGGATAAAGTGGTAAATGCGGGGCCACTTTTAACATTTAAGAAAAGCTTGGACGGGTTCATGGATGAGAGGGGTGTGGAGGGATATGGTCCAAGTGCAGGTCAGTGGGACTAGGCATAAAATGGTTCGGCACAGACAAGAGGGACCAAAAGGCCTGTTTCTGAGCTGTAATTTTCTATGGTTCTATGGTTCTACAGATAATGTGGGTGGAGGGAGCATTCAACACAGGTTAAAGAGATGTGTATTGTCTCCAGACAGAACGGCTAGTGAGATTCTACAAGCCCAGGAGGCAAGCTGTGGGGGTTACTGATAATGTGACATAAATCCAACATCCCGGTTTAGGCCGTCCTTACGTGTGCAGAACTTGGCTATCAGTTTCTGCTCAGCGACTCTGCGCTGTCGTGTGTCGTGAAGGCCGCCTTGGAGAACGCTTACCTGAAGATCCAAGGCTGAATGCCCATGACTGCTGAAGTGCTCCCCCACAGGAAGAGAACAGTTTTGCCTGGTGATTGTCGAGCGGTGTTCATTCATCCGTTGTCGTAGCATCTGCATGGTTTCCCCAATGTACCATGCCTCGGGACATCCTTTCCTGCAGCGTATCAGGTAGACAACGTTGGCCGAGTTGCAAGAGTAGGTACCGTGTCCCTGGTAGATGGTGTTATCACGTGAGATGATGGCATCCGTGTCGATGATCCGGCACGTCTTGCAGAGGTTGCTGTGGCAGGGTTGTGTGGTGTCGTGGTCACTGTTCTCCTGAAGGCTGGATACCATTGTCCGCAGCAAACTAGTGACAAAAACGGTTGATGAAGGAAGGGCCGTGGATGTCGTCTATATGGATTTCAGTAAGGCATTTGACAAAGTCCCACATGGCAGGTTGGTTAAGAAGGTTAAGGCTCATGGGATACAAGGAGAAGTGGCTAGATGGGTGGAGAACTGACTTGGCCATAGGAGACAGAGGGTAGTGGTCGAAGGGTCTTTTTCCGGCTGGAGGTCTGTGACCAGTGGTGTTCCGCAGGGCTCTGTACTGGGACCTCTGGTATTTGTGATATATATAAATGATTTGGAAGAAGGTGTAACTGGTGTAATCAGCAAGTTTGCGGATGACACGAAGATGGCTGGACTTGCGGATAGCGAAGAGCATTGTCGGGCAATACAGCAGGATATAGATAGGCTGGAAAATTGGGCGGAGAGGTGGCAGATGGAGTTTAATCCGGATAAATGCGAAGTGATGCATTTTGGAAGAAATAATGTAGGGAGGAGTTATACAATAAATGGCAGAGTCATCAGGAGTATAGAAACACAGAGGGACCTAGGTGTGCAAGTCCACAAATCCTTGAAGGTGGCAACACAGGTGGAGAAGGTGGTGAAGAAGGCATATGGTATGCTTGCCTTTATAGAACGGGGTATAGAGTATAAAAGCTGGAGTCTGATGATGCAGCTGTATAGAACGCTGGTGGCCACATTTGGAGTACTGCGTCCAGTTCTGGTCGCCGCGCTACCAGAAGGACGTGGAGGCATTGGAGAGAGTGCAGAGAAGGTTTACCAGGATGTTGCCTGGTATGGAGGGTCTTAGCTATGAGGAGAGATTGGGTAGACTGGGGTTGTTCTCCTTGGAAAGACGGAGAATGAGGGGAGATCTAATAGAGGTATACAAGATTATGAAGGGTATAGATAGGGTGAACAGTGGGAAGCTTTTTCCCAGGTCGGAGGTGACGATCACGAGGGGTCACGGGCTCAAGCTGAGAGGGGCGAGGTATAACTCAGATATTAGAGGGACATTTTTTACACAGAGTGTGGTGGGGGCCTGGAATGCGCTGCCAAGTAGGGTGGTGGAGGCAGGCACGCTGACATCGTTTAAGACTTACCTGGATAGTCACATGAGCAGCCTGGGAATGGAGGGATACAAACGATTGGTCTAGTTGGACCAAGGAGCGGCACAGGCTTGGAGGGCCGAAGGGCCTGTTTCCTGTGCTGTACTGTTCTTTGTTCTTTTGTTCTTTGTTCTAAGGAGACCAAAACTATACATGGTACTCCAGCTGTGGCCTCACCAGCACCTTATACAGCTGCAACATAACCGGGTTGTTTTTAAACTCCAACCCTCCAGCAATGAAGGACAAACTCCAATTTACCTTCTTAATTACCTGCTGCACCTGCAAACCAACTCCTTGTGATTCTTGCACAAGGACACCCAGGTCCCTCTGCACAGCAGCATGCTGCAATTTTTTACCATTTAAATAATAGTCCATTTTGCTGTTATTCCGACCAAAATGGATGACCTCACATTTACCAACATTGTACTCCATCTGCCAGACCCTCGCCCACTCACATAGACTATCTATATCCCTTTGCAAACTTTCAGCGTCCTTTGCACACTTTGCTCAGCCACTCACCTTAGTGTTATCTACGAATTTTGACACTTGGTCCCCAACTCCAAATCATCTATGTAAATTGTTAGCAATTGCAGTCCCAACACTGATCCCTGAGGCACACCACGAGTCATCAGTAAAACACCCATTTACCCCCACTCTTTGCTTTCTGTTAGTTAACCAATCCTCTATCCATGCTAATACGTTACCTGTATTAAATTGCCTTTATAGGACGGGGTATAGAGTATAAAAGCTGGAGTCTGATGATGCAGCTGTATAGAACACTGGTTAGGCCACATTTGGAGTACTGCGTCCAGTTCTGGTCGCCGCACTACCAGAAGGACGTGGAGGCGTTAGAGAGAGTGCAGAGAAGGTTTACCAGGATGTTGCCTGGTATGGAGGGTCTTAGCTATGAGGAGAGATTGGGTAAACTGGGGTTGTTCTCCCTGGAAAGATGGAGAATGAGGGGAGATCTAATAGAGGTGTCCAAGATTATGACGGGGATAGACAGGGTGAATGGTGAGAAGCTTTTTCCCAGATCGGAAGTGACGATCACGAGGGGTCACGGGCTCAAGGTGAGAGGGGCGAGGTATAACTCAGATATTAGAGGGATGTTTTTTACACAGAGGGTGGTGGGGGCCTGGAATGCGCTGCCAAGTAGGGTGGTGGAGGCAGGCACGCTGACATCGTTTAAGACTTACCTGGATAGTCACATGAGCAGCCTGGGAATGGAGGGATACAAACGATTGGTCTAGTTGGACCAAGGAGCGGCACAGGCTTGGAGGGCCGAAGGGCCTGTTTCCTGTGCTGTACTGTTCTTTGTTCTTTGTTCTCACCCTCTGAAGGACCAATGTTTACTTTAGCCACTCTTTTTCGTTTTATGTATTTGTGGAAACTTTTGCTCTCTGTTTTTATATTCTGAGCTAGTTTACTCTCATAATCCATCTTTCTTTTCTTTATAGCTTTTTTCGTGGCTTTCTGTTGACCTTTAAAGATTTCCCAATCCTCGAGGTTCCCACTAATCTTTGCCACTCTGTATGCATTTTTTTTCAATTTGATACCCTCCTTTATTTCCTTAGATATCCATGGCTGATTATCTCTTTTCCTAGTTGCAAAGTTGGGCCGAGAGGTGGCGGATGGAGTTTAATGCGGAGAAGTGTGAGGTAATTCACTTTGGTAGGAATAACAGATGTGTTGAGTATAGGGCTAACGGGAGGACTTTGAATAGTGTGGAGGAGCAGAGGGATCTAGGTGTATGTGTGCATAGATCCCTGAAAGTTGGGAATCAAGTAGATAAGGTTGTTAAGAAGGCATATGGTGTCTTGGCGTTTATTGGTAGGGGGATTGAATTTAGGAGTCGTAGCGTTATGTTGCAACTGTACACAACTCTGGTGCGGCCGCACTTGGAGTACTGTGTGCAGTTCTGGTCCCCACATTACAGGAAGGATGTGGAGGCTTTGGAGAGGGTGCAGAGGAGGTTTACCAGGATGTTGCCTGGTATGGAGGGGAGATCCTATGAGGAGAGGCTGAGGGATTTGGGATTGTTTTCGCTGGAAAGGCGGCGGCTAAGAGGGGATCTTATTGAAACATATAAGATGATTAGAGGTTTAGATAGGGTGGATAGTGATAGCCTTTTTCCTCTGATGGAGAAATCCAGCACGAGGGGGCATGGCTTTAAATTGAGGGGGGGTAGTTATAGAACCGATGTCAGGGGTAGGTTCTTTACCCAGAGGGTGGTGAGGGATTGGAATGCCCTGCCAGCATCAGTTGTAAATGCGCCTAGTTTGGGGGCGTTTAAGAGATCCGTAGATAGGTTCATGGACGAAAAGAAATTGGTTTAGGTTGGAGGGTCACTGTTTTTTTTTTAACTGGTCGGTGCAACATCGTGGGCCGAAGGGCCTGTTCTGCGCTGTAATGTTCTATGTTCTATGTTCTATGTACAGTCCTTCCTTGTCACTGGTATATACTAGTGGGAATGGAGGGATACAAAAGAATGGTCTAGTTTGGACCAGGGAGCGGCACGGGCTTGGAGGGCAAAAGGGCCTGTAGCCTGTGCTGTATTGTTCTTTGTTCTGCTGAGCACTGTGAAAGATCGCTTGAAAGTTCTCCACTGTTCCTCAATTGTCCCACCATAAAGTTTTTGCTCCCAGTCTACCTTAGCCAACTCCTTGGTAGAGGGAAAGTTGGCTGATTGGATAGGTAACTGGCTATCTGATTGAAGTGGAGATGCCGGCGTTGGACTGGGCTTATGGTATTTGCTACCAAATAAACCTGTTGGACTTTAACCTGGTGTTGTGAGACTTCTTATCTGATTGAAGACAGAGGGTGGTGGTGGATGGAAAATTTTCGGACTGGAGGCAGGTTGCTGGCGGAGTGCCACAGGGATCAGTGCTTTGTCCTCTGCTATTTGTGATTTTTATTAATGACTTAGAGGAGGGGGTTGAAGGGTGGATCAGTAAATTTGCTGATGACACTAAGATTGGTGGAGTAGTGGATGAGGTGGAGGGCTGTTGTAGACTGCAAAGAGACATAGATAGAACCATAGAAAATTACAGCTTAGAAACAGGCCTTTTGGCCCTTCTTGTCTGTGCCAAACCATTTTTTACCTAGTCCCACTGACCTGCATTTGGACCATATCCCTCCACACCTCTCTCATCCATGAACCTGTCCAAGTTTTTCTTAAATGTTAAAAGTGACCCCGCATTTACCACTTTATCCGGCAGCTCATTCCACACTCCCACCGCTCTCTGCGTGAAGAAGCCCCCCCTAATATTCCCTTTAAACTTTTCTCCTTTCACCCTGAACCCATGCCCTCTGGTTTTTTTCTCCCCCAGCCTCAGCGGAAAAAGCCTGCTTGCATTCACTCTATCTATACCCATGAAAATCTTATACACCTCTATCAAATCTCCCCTCAATCTTCTACGCTCCAGGGAATAAAGTCCCAACCTATTCAATCTCTCTCTGTAACTCAGCTTCTCAAGTCCCGGCAACATCCTTGTGAACCTTCTCTGCACTCTTTCAACCTTATTTACATCCTTCCTGTAACGAGGTGACCAAAACTGTACACAATACTCCAAATTCGGCCTCACCAATGCCTTATATAACCTTACCATAATACTCCAACTTTTATACTCGATAGTCCGATTTATAAAGGCCAATGTACCAAAGGCACTCTTTACGACCCGATCCACGTCACTTTTAGGGAATTCTGTACCTGTATTCCCAGATCCCTCTGTTCAACTGCACTCTTCAGAGTCCTACCATTTACCCTGTACGTTCTACTTTGGTTTGTCCTTCCAATGTGCAATATCTCACACTTGTCTGCATTAAATTCCATTTCGCCGGCATCTCCACATCTTAAATTCCATTTGCCATTTTTCAGCCCATTTTTCTAGTTGGTCCAAATCCCTCTGCAAGCTTTGAAAACCTTCCTCACTGTCCACTACACCTCCAATCTTTGTATCATCAGCAAACGTGCTGATCCAATTTACCACATTATCATCCAGATCATTGATATAGATGACAAACAACAATGGACCCAACACCGATCCCTGCGGCACACCACTAGTCACAGGCCTCCACTCAGAGAAGCAATCCTCCACAACCACTCTGGCTTCTTCCAATGAGCCAGTGTCTAATCCAATTTACTACCTCACCATGTATACCTAGCGACTGAACCTTCCTAACTAACCTCCCATGAGGGACCTTGTCAAAGGCCTTGCTGAAATCCAGGTAGACAACATCCACCGCCTTCCCTTCATCCACTTCCTGGTAACCTCCTCGAAAAACTCTAATAGATTGGTCAAACATGACCTACCACGCACAAAGCCATGTTGACTCTCCCTAATAAGTCCCTGTCTATCCAAATATTGGTAGATCCTATCCCTTATCACACCTTCCAATAACTTGCTCACCACTGACGTCAAACTTACTGGCCGATAATTTCCCGCATTTCTATTGGAACCTTTTTTAAACAACGGAACAACATGAGCCACCCTCCAATCATCCGGCACCTCCCCTGTGAATACTGACATTTTAAATGTGTCTGCCAGGGCCCCTGCAAGTTCAACACTAGCTTCCCTCAAGGTCCGTGGGAATACCCTGTCCGGTCCTGGGGATTTATCCACTCTGATTTGCCTCAAGACAGCGAGCACCTCCTCCCCTTTAATCTGTAAAGGTTCCATGGCCTCCCTACCAGTTTGCCCTATTTCCGTAGACTCCATGCCCGTTTCCTCAGTAAATACGGATGCAAAATAACCATTTCGTATCTCCCCCATCTCTTTTGGTTCCATACACAGTCTACCACTCTGGTCTTCAAGAGGACCAATTTTATCCCTCACTATCCTTTTGCTCCTAACATACCTATAGAAGCTCTTTGGATTTTCCTTCACTCTGTCTGCCAAAGCAACCTCATGTCTTCTTTTAGCCCTCCTGATTTCCCTCTTAAGTAGCTTCTTGCACTTTTTATACTCCTCGAGCATCTGATGTGTTCCTTGCTGCCTGTACATTTCATACAACTCTCTCTTCCTCTTAATCAGTGTTACAATCTCCCTCGAGAACCAAGGTTCCTTATTCCTATTTACTTTGCCTTTAATCCTGACAGGAACATACAAACTCTGCACTCTCAAAATTTCTCCTTTGAAGGCCTCCCACTTTCCATTTACATCCTTACCAGAGAACAGCCTGTGCCAATCCACACTTCCCAGATCCCTTCCCATTTCATCAAATTTGGCCTTTTTCCAGTTCAGAACTTCAACCCGAGGACCGGATCTATCCTTAGCCACGATCAGGTTGAAACTAATGGCATTATGATCACTAGATCCAAAGTGTTCCCTCACACTCACATCCATCACCTGCCCTAACTCATTTCCCAATAGGAGATCCAATATCGCATCCTCTCTAGTTGGCACCTCTATATACTGATGGAGAAAATTCTCCTGAACACATTTTACAAACTCTACCCCACCTAAACCTTTAACAGTATGTGAGTCCCAATCTATATGTGGAAAATTAAAATCCCCAACTATCACAACTTTGTGTTTCTTGCAGTTGTCAGCTATCTCTCCACTGATTTGCTCCTCCAATTCTCGCTGACTATTGGGTGGTCTATAATACAACCCCATTAATGTGGTCATACCTTTCTTGTTTCTCAGCTCCACCCATAGGGCCTCTGTCGACAAGCTCCCTAATCTATCCTGCCTGAGTACCGCTGTAACATTTTCCCTGACCAACAATGGATATGAAGCTGGGCTGGAAAATGGCAGATGGTAAATGTGAGGTGATTCATTTTGGTAGGACAAATTTAAATGTGGATTACAGGGTCAACGGTAGGGTTCTGAAGACTGTGGAGGAACAGAGAGATCTGGATGAGTACATGGGACTTAATAGGATTGAGGGTTATAGGTAGGCCGAAAATGTAGGGATATGTTCGGCACAACTTGTGGGGCCGAAGGGCCTGTTTTGTGCTGTAGTTTTCTATGTTTCTATCTTGGGGTCCATATCCACAGATCTCTAAAGGATGCCACTCAAGTGGATAGAGCTGTGAAGAAGGCCTATAGTGTGTTAGCTTTCATTAACACGGGGTTGGAGTTTAAGAGCCGTGGGGTGATGCTGCAACTGTACAGGACCTTGGTGAGACCACATTTGGAATATTGTGTGCAGTTCTGGTCGCCTCACTATAAGAAGGATGTGGAAGCGCTGGAAAGAGTGCAGAGGAGATTTACCAGGATGCTGCCTGGTTTGGAGGATAGGTCTTATGAGGAAAGGTTGAGGGAGCTAGGACTGTTCTCTCTGGGCGGAGGAGGTTGAGAGGAGACTTAATCGAGGTTTATAAAATGAGGAAGGGGATAGATAGAGTGAACGTTCAAAGACTATTTCCTCGGGTGGATGGAGCTATTACAAGGGGGCATAACTATAGGGTTCATGGTGGGAGATATAGGAAGGATGTCCGATGTAGGTTCTTTACTCAGAGAGTGATTGGGGTGTGGAATGGACTGCCTGCAGTGATAGTGGAGTCAGACACTTTAGGAACATTTAAGCGGTTATTGGATAGGCACATGGAGCACACCAGGATGATAGGGAGTGGGATAGCTTGATCTTGGTTTCAGATAAAGCTCGGCACAACATCGTGGGCCGAAGGGCCTGTTCTGTGCTGCACTGTTCTATGGCAAAGTCGCAGAATAACGGGACACCAATTCAAGACAGAGATGAGGAGGACTTTCTTCTTTCAGAGGGTTGAGAGTCTTTGGAACTCTTTGCCGCAGAGAGCTGTGGGAGCAGAGTCTTTATGTATTTTTGAGGCTGAGATAGATTTTTGTTCAGAAAATAAATCCAGGGTTATGGGGAAAAGGCAGGAAAGTGACCATGAAAAGTGAGGAGAGGTTGGAGAAACTTGGTTTGTTCTCACTGAACGATGGCAGTTGAGGGGCGACAAGAAGTCTACAAGATTATGAGAGGCATGGACAGAGTGGATAATCAGAAGCTTTTTCCCAGGGTGGAAGAGTCAATTACTAGGGAGCATCGGTTTAAGGTGCGAGGGGCAAAGTTTAAACATAGAACATAGAACAGGACAGCACAGAACAGGCCCTTCGGCTCACGATGTTGTGCCGAGCTTTATCTGAAACCAAGATCAAGCTATCCCACTCCCTATCATCCTGGTGTGCTCCATGTGCCTATCCAATAAATGCTGAAATGTTCCTAAAGTGTCTGACTCCACTATCACTGCAGGCAGTCCATTCCACACCCCAACCACTCTCTGCGTAAAGAGCCTACCTCTGATATCCTTCCTCTATCTCCCACCACGAACCCTATAGTTATGCCCCCTTGTAATAGCTCCATCCACCCGAGGAAATAGTCTTTGAACGTTCACTCTATCTATCCCCTTCATCATTTTATAAACCTCTATTAAGTCTCCCCTCAGCCTCCTCCGCTCCAGAGAGAACAGCCCGAGCTCCCTCAACCTTTCCTCGTAAGACCGACCCTCCAAACCAGGTAGCATCCTGGTAAATCTCCTCTGCACTCTTTCCAGCGCTTCCACATCCTTCTTATAGTGAGGTGACCAGAACTGCACACAATATTCCAAATGTGGTCTCACCAAAGTCCTGTACAGTTGCAGCATAACCCCACGGCTCTTAAACTCCAACCCCCTGTTAATAAAAGCTAACACACTATAGGCCTTCTTCACAGCTCTATCCACTTGAGTGGCAACCTTTAGAGATCTGTGGATATGGCCCCAAGATCTCTCTGTTCCTCCACAGTCTTCAGAACCCTACCTTTGGCCCTGTAATCCACATTTAAATTAGTCCTACCAAAATGAATCACCTCACATTTAAGAACATAAGAAATAGGAGCAGGAGTAGGCCATCTGGCCCTTCGAGCCAGCCCCGCCATTCAACAAGATCATGGCTGATCTGAAGCGAATCAGTTCCACTTACCCGCCTGCTCCCCTTATCCCCTAATTCCCTTATCAATCAGAAAACTATCTACCCGTGATTTAAACATATTCAACGAGGAAGCCTCCACCACTTCAATGGGCAGAGAATTCCAGATATTCACTACCCTCTGAGAGAAGAAGTTCCCCCTCAACTCTGTTCTGAACTGGCCCCCCCTTATTTTGCGGCTGTGCCCTCTAGTTCTGGTTTCCCTTCTCAGTGGAAAGAAGCTCTCCACCTCTACCCTATCCAGCCCCTTCATTATCGTATATGTCTCTATAAGATCACCCCTCATCCTTTTAAACTCCAACGAGTACAGACCCAATCTGTTTAATATCTCCTCATAAGCTACACCCCTCATCTCCGGTATCAACCTGGTGAACCTTCTCTGCACTCCCTCCAAGACCAATATATCCTTTCGCAAATAAGGGGACCAAAACTGCACACAGTACTCCAGTTGCGGCCTCACCAGTGCCTTGTACAGTTGCAGCAAGACCTCCCTGCTTTTATATTCTATCCCCCTCGCGATAAAGGCCAACATTCCATTCGCCTTCTTGATCACCTGCTGCACCTGCAGACTGAGTTTTTGCGATTCGTGCACAAGGACCCCCAGGTCCCTCTGCACAGTCGCACGATGTAATTTTTCTCCATTTAAATAATATTCCAATTTACTATTATTTCTTCCAAAGTGGATAACCTCACATTTGCTAACGTTATATTCCATCTGCCAGATCCTCGCCCACTTGCTCAGCCTATTCAAATCTCTCTCTGCAGACTTTCCGCGTCCTCCACGCAATTCGCTTTCCCACTCACCTTCGTGTCATCAGCAAACTTGAATCCCCGACATTCAGTCCCCTCCTCCAGATCATCTATGTAAATGGTAAACAATTGAGGCCCCAGCACCGATCCCTGCGGCACGCCACTGGTCACCAACTGCCAACCAGAAAAGCACCCATTTATCCCAACTCTCTGCTTCCTGTTAGATAGCCAATCCCCAATCCACGCCAACACCTTACCCCTAACTCCGTGTACCCCAATCTTCTGCAGCAACCTTTTGTGAAGCACCTTATCGAACGCCTTCTGGAAATCTAAAAACACCACATCCACCGGTTCCCCTCTGTCAACCGCACTCGTGACATCTTCATAAAAGTCCAGTAGATTCGTCAAACACAACTTTCCCTTCATGAATCCATGCTGCGTCTGCTTGATCGAACCATTCTTATTCAAGTGCTCTGTTATTTCCTCTTTAATAATGGACTCTGGCATCTTCCCAACTACGGACGTTAAGCTAACCGGCCTGTAGTTACCCGCCTTTTGTCTACTTCCTTTTTTAAACAGTGGCGTAACAGTAGCTGTTTTCCAGTCAGCCGGCACTACCCCAGAGTCCAGCGAATTTTGATAAATTACTACTTACGCATCTGCTATTACCTCAGCCATTTCTTTCAGTACCCTGGGATGCATTCCATCCGGGCCCAGGGACTTGTCTACCTTCAGTCCTATTAGTCTACCAAGCACCACCTCCTTAGTAACAGTAATTGTATTAAGGACCTCCCCTCCCACCAACTCTCGATCTCTAATATTCGGCAAACTATATGTGTCTTCCACCGTGAAGACCGACACAAAGAACTTATTTAAAGTCTCAGCCATTTCCTCGTTTTCCACTATTAAATCCCCCCTCTCATCTTCCAAGGGTCCAACATTCACTCTAGCCACTCTATTCCTTTTTATACACTTGTAAAAACCTTTACTATCATTTTTTATATTTTGAGCTAGTTTAGTTTCATAATCTATCTTTCCTTTCTTAATCGCTTTCTTAGTCGTTCTTATCAGGGTTAAACTCCATTTGCCATTTTTCAGCCCAGCTTTGCATCCTATCTATGTCTCTTTGCAGCCTACAACAGCCCTCCACCTCATCCACTACTCCACCAATCTTGGTCTCATCAGCAAATTTACTGATCCACCCTTCAGTCCCCTCCTCTAAGTCGTTAAAAAAAATCACAAAGAGCAGAGGACCAAGCACTGATCCCTGTGGCACTCCGCTAGCAACCTGCCTCCAATCCGAAAATTTTCCATCCACCACCACCCTCTGTCTTCGATCAGACAGCCAGTTACCTATCCAATCGGCCAACTTTCCCTCTATCCCACACCTCCTCACTTTCATCATAAGCCGACCATGGGGGACCTTATCAAACGCCTTACTAAAATCCATGTATATGACATCAACTGCCCTACCTTCATCAACACACTTAGTTACCTCCTCAAAAAATTCTATCAAATTTGTGAGGCTCGACTTGCCCTTCACGAATCCGTGCTGACTATCCCGGATTAATCCGCATCTTTCTAAATGGTCGTAAATCCCATCCCTACAGACCTTTTCCATCAATTTACCAACCACCGAAGTAAGACTAACCGGTCTATAATTACCAGGGTCATTTCTATTCCCTTTCTTAAACAGAGGAACAACATCTGCCACTCTCCAGTCCTCTGGCACCATCCCCGTGGACCGTGAGGACCCAAAGATCAAAGCCAAAGGCTCTGCAATCTCATCCCTTCCCTCCCAAAGAATCCTAGGATATATTTCATCAGGCCCAGGGGACTTATCGACCTTCAGTTTATTCAAAACTGCCAGGACATCCTCCCTCTGAACATCTATTTCCTCCAGCCTGTTAGACTGTAACACTTAAGAACATAAGAAATAGGAGCAGGAGTAGGCCATCCAGCCCCTCGAGCCTGCCCCGCCATTCAATAAGATCATGGCTGATCTGACGTGGATCAGTACCACTTACCCGCCTGATCCCCATAACCCTTAATTCCCTTACCGATCAGGAATCCATCCATCCGCGCTTTAAACATATTCAGCGAGGTAGCCTCCACCACCTCAGTGGGCAGAGAATTCCAGAGATTCACCACCCTCTGGGAGAAGAAGTTCCTCCTCAACTCTGTCTTAAACCGACCCCCCTTTATTTTGAGGCTGTGTCCTCTAGTTTTAACTTCCTTACTAAGTGGAAAGAATCTCTCCGCCTCCACCCTATCCAGCCCCCGCATTATCTTATAAGTCTCCATAAGATCCCCCCTCATCCTTCTAAACTCCAACGAGTACAAACCCAATCTCCTCAGCCTCTCCTCATAATCCAAACCCCTCATCTCCGGTATCAACCTGGTGAACCTTCTCTGCACTCCCTCCAATGCCAATATATCCTTCCTCATATAAGGGGACCAATACTGCACACAGTATTCCAGCTGCGGCCTCACCAATGCCCTGTACAGGTGCATCAAGACATCCCTGCTTTTATATTCTATCCCCCTCGCAATATAGGCCAACATCCCATTTGCCTTCTTGATCACCTGTTGTACCTGCAGACTGGGCTTTTGCGTCTCATGCACAAGGACCCCCAGGTCCCTTTGCACGGTAGCATGTTTTAATTTGTTTCCATTGAGATAGTAATCCCATTTGTTATTATTTCCTCCAAAGTGTATAACCTCGCATTTCTCAACGTTATACTCCATTTGCCATATCCTCGCCCACTCACTCAGCCTGCCCAAATCTCTCTGCAGATCTTCTCCGTCCTCCACACGATTCACTTTTCCACTTATCTTTGTGTCGTCTGCAAACTTCGTTACCCTACACTCCGTCCCCTCCTCCAGATCATCTATATAAATGGTAAACAGTTGCGGCCCGAGTACCGATCCCTGCGGCACGCCACTAGTTACCTTCCTCCAACCGGAAAAACACCCATTTATTCCGACTCTTTGCTTCCTGTCGGATAGCCAGTCCCCAATCCACTTTAACACACTACCCCCAACTCCGTGTGCCCTAATCTTCTTCAGCAGCCTTTTATGGGGCACCTTATCAAACACCTTCTCTTCCTCAAAAACATGGCCCCTCTCCTTGGTGAACACTGAAGAAAAGTATTCATTCATCACCTCGCCTATCTCTACTGACTCCATACACAAGTTCCCACTACTGTCCTTGACCGGCCCTAACCTCACCCTTGTCATTCTTTTATTCCTCACATAAGAGTAAAAAGCCTTGGGGTTTTCCTTGATCCGACCCGCCAAGGACTTCTCATGTCCCCTCCTAGCTCTCCTAGCTCCTTTTTCAGCTCGTTCCTTGCTAACTTGTAACCCTCAATCGAGCCATCTGAACCTTGTTTCCTCATCCCTAAATAAGCTTCCCTCTTCCTTTTCACAAGACATTCCACCTCTTTCGTGAACCATGGTTCCCTCACACGGCCATTTCCTCCCTGCCTGACAGGGACATACCTATCAAGGACACCCAGTGTTTGTTCCCTGAACAAGTTCCACTTTTCATTAGTGCCTTTCCCTGACAGTTTCTGTTCCCAACTTATGCCCCCTAATTCTTGCCTAATTGCATCATAATTACCTCTCCCCCAATTGTGAACTATGCCCTGCCGTACGGCCCTATCCCTCTCCATTGCAATAACAAAAGACACCGAATTGTGGTCACTATCTCCAAAGTGCTCTCCCACAACCAAATCTAACACTTGGCCCGGTTCATTTCCAGTACCAAATCCAATGTGGCCTCACTTCTTGTCATAGAAATCATAGAAACCCTACAGTGCAGAAGGAGGCCATTGGGCCCATCGAGTCTGCACCGAACACAATCCCACCCAGGCCCTACCCCCACATATTTTACCCGCTAATCCCACTAACCTACACATCCCAGGACTCTAAGGGGCAATTTTTTTTTTTAACCTGGCCAATCAACCTAACCCGCACATCTTTGGACTCTGGGAGGAAACCGGAGCACCCGGAGGAAACCCACGCAGACACGAGGAGAATGTGCAAACTCCACACAGACAGTGACCCGAGCCGGGAATCGAACCCGGGACCCTGGAGCTGTGAAGCAGCAGTGCTAACCACTGTGCTACCGTGCCGCCCCTATCCACATATTGTGTCAGGAAACATATTGTCGGCCTATCCACATATTGTGTCAGGAAACCCTCCTGCACACACTGCACAAAAACTGCCCCATCCGAACTATTTGACCTACAAAGGTTCCAATCAATATTTGGAAAGTTAAAGTCCCCCGTGACAACTACCCTGTGACCCCCACACATATCCATAATCTGCTTAGCAATTTCTTCCTCCACATCTCTATTACTATTTGGGGGCCTATAGTAAACTCCTAACAACCTGACCGCTCCTTTCCTATTTCTAACCTCAGCCCATATTACCTCAGTGTGCAAATCCCCCTCGAAGTGCCTTTCTGCAGCCGTTAAACTATCCTTGATCAACTATGCTACTCCTCCCCCTCTTTTACCAGCTTCCCTACACTTACTGAAACATCTATACCCCGGAACGTCCAACAACCATCCTTGTTCTACCCACGTCTCCGTAATGGCCACAACATCGTAGTCCCAAGTACCAATCCACGCCCCAAGTTCATCTACCTTGTTCCGGATGCTCCTTGCATTGAAGTAGACACACTTCAACCCACCTTCCTGTCTACCGGAGATTTAAAGGAGATGTACGAGGCAGATTTTTTACACAGAAGGTGGTGGGTGCCTGGAACTCGTTGCCGGGGGAGGTAGTGGAAGCGGATACGGTGGTGACTTTTAAGGGAGTTGTCAGGGAGAAAATCGGATCTCTCAGGGACAAAGGAGGGGAATTATGCTTAGAACCCAAGGGAATAGGGGAGATCCAAAATGAATACTTTGCATCGGTATTCACGAAGGAGAGGTGCGTGTTAACCGGGAGTGTCTCGGAGGGAGGTGTTGACCCGTTAGAGAAAATCTCCATTACAAGAGAGGAAGTGTTAGGTTTTTTAGGGAACATTAAAACTGACAAAGCCCCAGGGCCTGATGGCATCTATCCTCGACTGCTCAGGGAGGCGAGAGATGAAATTGCTGGGCCTCTGACGGAAATCTTTGTCGCTTCTTTGGACATGGGTGAGGTCCCTGAGGATTGGAGGATAGCGAATGTGGTCCCGTTGTTTAAGAAGGGTAGCAGGGATAACGCAGGAAATTATAGGCCGGTGAGCTTGACGTCCGTGGTAGGAAAGTTGTTGGAGAGGATTCTTAGAGACAGGATGTATGTGCATTTAGAACGGAACAATCTCATTAGTGACAGACAGCATGGTTTTGTAAGAGGAAGGTCGTGCCTTACAAATTTGGTGGAGTTTTTTGAAGAAGTGACAAAAACGGTTGATGAAGGAAGGGACATGGATGTCGTCGATATGGATTTCAGTAAGGCATTTGACAAAGTCCCACATGGCAGGTTGGTTAAGAAGGTTAAGGCTCATGGGATACAAGGAGAAGTGGCTAGATGGGTGGAGAACTGGCTTGGCCATAGGAGACAGAGGGTAGTGGTCGAAGGGTCTTTTTCCGGCTGGAGGTCTGTGACCAGTGGTGTTCCACAGGGCTCTGTACTGGGACCTCTGCTATTTGTGATATATATAAATGATTTGGAAGAAGGTGTAACTGGTGTAATCAGCAAGTTTGCGGATGACACGAAGATGGCTGGACTTGCGGATAGCGAAGAGCATTGTCGGGCAATACAGCAGGATATAGATAGGCTGGAAAATTGGGCGGAGAGGTGACAGATGGAGTTTAATCCGGATAAATGCGAAGTGATGCATTTTGGAAGAAATAATGTAGGGAGGAGTTATACAATAAATGGCAGAGTCATCAGGAGTATAGAAACACAGAGGGACCTAGGTGTGCAAGTCCACAAATCCTTGAAGGTGGCAACACAGGTGGAGAAGGTGGTGAAGAAGGCATATGGTATTCTTGCCTTTATAGGACGGGGTATAGAGTATAAAAGCTGGAGTCTGATGATGCAGCTGTATAGAACGCTGGTTAGGCCACATTTGGAGTACTGCGTCCAGTTCTGGTCGCCGCACTACCAGAAGGACGTGGAGGCGTTAGAGAGAGTGCAGAGAAGGTTTACCAGGATGTTGCCTGGTATGGAGGGTCTTAGCTATGAGGAGAGATTGGGTAAACTGGGGTTGTTCTCCCTGGAAAGGCGGAGAATGAGGGGAGATCTAATAGAGGTGTACAAGATTACGAAGGGTATAGATAGGGTGAACAGTGGGAAGCTTTTTCCCAGATCAGAAGTGACGTTCACGAGGGGTCACGGGCTCAAGGTGAGCGGGGCGAAGTATAACTCAGATATTAGAGGGATGTTTTTTACACAGAGGGTGGTGGGGGCCTGGAATGCGCTGCCAAGTAGGGTGGTGGAGGCAGGCACGCTGACATCGTTTAAGACTTACCTGGATAGTCACATGAGCAGCCTGGGAATGGAGGGATACAAACGATTGGTCTAGTTGGACCAAGGAGCGGCACAGGCTTGGAGGGCCGAAGGGCCTGTTTCCTGTGCTGTACTGTTCTTTGTTCTTTGTTCTTGGACCTCTTAACAAATACATGGATAGGATGGGAATGGAGGGATATGGTTCCCAGAAGGGTCGGGGGTTTTAGTTCAGTCGGGCATCATGGTCGGTGCAGGCTTGGAGGGCCGAAGGGTCTGTTCCTGTGCTGTAATTTTCTTTGTTCCTTGTTCTAAACGTTGTCAGATCTGCCATGATCCATTGAATAGTGGAGCAGGCTCGAGGGGCTGAACGGCTTCCTCCTGTTTCTTACGGACCTAACTGGCTCATCCTGCTGTGTCTCATTGTCCATAATGTCATCATAATTTGCCTGCACCATTTACAGTCTGTGCTTCTGCTTAGGCTACTCCTCTGGGATTGCGATGATCGAAGCTACAGTTTCTACATCGAGGTCTCCAACAATCAGCAGCAGTGGAGGATGGTGGCTGATCGGACAAAGGTCACCTGCAGGTGAGGATCTCTCTTTGCTCTTTCAAAGCTGACATGCCTGAGGATTCCTTGGATCATAACACTCTCAGTAATATAGGGAGGGACAAGTGTTACAAATGTTTCTGGAAGCAGAAAGGGTGCTGAATATCTCTACGTTAGGGTTATGGTCACCACTGTGTCTGGGTGAGCGTCCCGACTGTCTCTTGGTTAGTGTCCCAACTGATTCATCAATCGAGGGATTGAGTTTAGGAGTCGGGAGATAATGATGCAGCTATATAAGACCCTCGTCAGACCCCACTTGGAGTACTGTGCTCAGTTCTGGTCGCCTCATTACAGGAGGGATGTGGAAATGATTGAAAGGGTGCAGAGGCGATTTACAAGGATGTTGCCTGGATTGGTTGGCATGTCTTATCAGGATAGGCTGAGGGAGCTCGGTCTTTTCTCCTTGGAGAGACGGAGGATGAGAGGTGACCTGATAGAGGTGTACAAGATGTTGAGAGGTATAGATCGGGTGGATTAGAAACATAGAAAAACTACAGCACAAAACAGGCCCTTCGGCCCCACAAGTTGTGCCAAACATATCCCTACCTTTTAGGCCTACCTGTAACCCTCCATCCTATTAAGAACATAAGAAACAGGAGCAGGAGTAGGCCATCTCGCCCCTCGAGCCTGCCGGCCATTCAATAAGATCATGGCTGATCTGAAGTGGATCAGTTCCACTTACCCGCCTGATCCCTATAACCCCTAATTCCCTTACCAATCAGTGGCTAGATGGGTGGAGAACTGGCTTGGCCATAGGAGACAGAGGGTAGTGGTCGAAGGGTCTTTTTCCGGCTGGAGGTCTGTGATCAGTGGTGTTCCGCAGGGCTCTGTACTGGGACCTCTACTATTTGTGATATATATAAATGATTTGGAAGAAGGTGTAACTGGTGTAATCAGCAAGTTTGCGGATGACACGAAGATGCCTGGACTTGCGGATAGCGAAGAGCATTGTCGGGCAATACAGCAGGATATAGATAGGCTGGAAAATTGGGCGGACAGGTGGCAGATTGAGTTTAATCCGGATAAATGCGAAGTGATGCATTTTGGAAGAAATAATGTAGGGAGGAGTTATACAATAAATGGCAGAGTCATCAGGAGTATAGAAACACAGAGGGACCTAGGTGTGCAAGTCCACAAATCCTTGAAGGTGGCAACACAGGTGGAGAAGGTGGTGAAGAAGGCATATGGTATGCTTGCCTTTATAGGACGGGGTATAGAGTATAAAAGCTGGAGTCTGATGATGCAGCTGTATAGAACGCTGGTTCGGCCACATTTGGAGTACTGCGTCCAGTTCTGGTCGCCGCACTACCAGAAGGACGTGGAGGCGTTAGAGTGCAGAGAAGGTTTACCAGGATGTTGCCTGGTATGGAGGGTCTTAGCTATGAGGAGAGATTGGGTAAACTGGGGTTGTTCTCCCTGGAAAGACGGAGAATGAGGGGAGATCTAATAGAGGTGTACAAGATTACGAAGGGTATAGATAGGGTGAACAGTGGGAAGCTTTTTCCCAGGTCGGAGGTGACGATCACGAGGGGTCATGGGCTCAAGGTGAGAGGGGCGAAGTATAACTCAGATATGTCCCGGGTTCGATTCCCGGGTTCGGTTCCCGGCTCGGGTCACTGTCTGTGTGGAGTTTGCACATTCTCCTCGTGTCTGCGTGGGTTTCCTCCGGGTGCTCCGGTTTCCTCCCACAGTCCAAAGATGTGCGGGTTAGGTTGATTGGCCAGGTTAAAAATTGCCCCTTAGAGTCCTGAGATACGTAGGTTAGTGGGATTAGCGGGTAAATATGTGAGGGTAGGGCCTGGGTGGGATTGTGGTCGGTGCAGACGCGATGGGCCGAATGGCCTCCTTCCGCACTGTAGGGATTCTATGATGATATCAGAGGGACGTTTTTTACACAGAGGGTGGTGGGGGCCTGGAATGCGCTGCCAAGTAGGGTGGTGGAAGCAGGCACGCTGACATCGTTTAAGACTTACCTGGATAGTCACATGAGCAGCCTGGGAATGGAGGGATACAAACGATTGGTCTAGTTGGACCAAGGAGCGGCACAGGCTTGGAGGGCCGAAGGGCCTGTTTCCTGTGCTGTACTGTTCTTTGTTCTTTGTTCTTTGAATCCATCTATCCGTGATTTAAACATATTCAACGAGGTAGCCTCCACCACTTCAGTGGGCAGAGAATTCCAGAGATTCACCACCCTCTGAGAGAAGAAGTTCCTCCTCAACTCTGTCCTAAACTGACCCCCCCTTTATTTTGAGGCTGTGCCCTCTAGTTCTAGCTTCCTTTCTAAGTGGAAAGAATCTCTCCACTTCTACCCTATCCAGCCCCTTCATTATCTTGTAGGTCTCGATAAGATCCCCCCTCAGCCTTCTAAATTCCAACGAGTACAAACCCAATCTGCTCAGTCTTTCCTCATAATCAACACCCCTCATCTCTGGTATCAACCTGGTGAACCTTGTCTGCACTCTCTCCAAGGCCAATATATAAGGGGGCCAATACTGCAGGTATTCCAGCTGCGGCCTCACCAATGCCCTGTACAGATGCAGCAAGATATCTGTGCTTTTATATTCTATCCCCCTTGTGACATGGGCCAACATCCCATTTGCCTTCTTGATCACCTGTTGCACCTGCAGACTGGGTTTTTGCGTCTCATGCACAAGGACCTCCAGGTCCCTTTGCACAGCACCATGTTGCAATTTTTTTCCATTTAGATAATAATCCAATTTGCTATTATTTCCTCCAAAGTGAATAACCTTGCATTTGTCAACGTTATAGAACATAGAACATAGAACAGTACAGCACAGAACAGGCCCTTCGGCCCACGATATTGTGCCGAGCTTTATCTGAAGCCAAGATCAAGCTACCCCACTCCCTATCATCCTGGTGTGCTCCATGTGCCTATCCAATAACCGCTTAAATGTTCCTAAAGGGTCTGACTCCACTATCACTGCAGGCAGTCCATTCCACACCCCAACCACTCTCTGAGTAATGAACCTACCTCTGATATCCTTCCTATATCTCCCACCACGAAGCCTATAGTTATAAGTCTATGTACTCATCCAGGAGTCTCTTAAAAGACCCTATTGAGTTTGCCTCCACCACCACGGACGGCAGCCGATTCCACTCGCCCACCAACCTCTGTGTGAAAAACTTCCCCCTTACATTTCCCCTGTACCTACCCCCCAGCACCTTAAACCTGTGTCCTCTCGTAGCAGCCATTTCCACCCTGGGAAAAAGCCTCTGAGAGTCCACCCGAACTATGCCTCTCAACATCTTATATATCTCTATTTGGTCTCCTCTCATCCTACGTCTCTCCAAGGAGAAAACACCGAGCTCCCTCAGCCTATCCTATCCCTCAGGCCAAATTTGATGAAATGAGAAGGGATCTGGGAAGTGAGGATTGGCACAGGCTGTTCTCTGGTAAGGATGTAAATGGAAAGTGGGAGGCCTTCAAAGGAGAAATTTTGAGAGTGCAGAGTTTGTATGTTCCTGTCAGGATTAAAGGCAAAGTAAATAGGAATAAGGAACCTTGGTTCTCGAGGGAGATTGTAACGCTGATTAAGAGGAAGAGAGAGTTGTATGAAATGTACAGGCAGCAAGGAACACATCAGATGCTCGAGGAGTATAAAAAGTGCAAGAAGCTACTTAAGAGGGAAATCAGGAGGGCTAAAAGAAGACATGAGGTTGCTTTGGCAGACAGAGTGAAGGAAAATCCGAAGAGCTTCTTTAGGTATGTTAGGAGCAAAAGGATAGTGAGGGATAAAATTGGTCCTCTTGAAGACCAGAGTGGTAGACTGTGTATGGAACCAAAAGAGATGGGGGAGACACTAAATGGTTTTTTTTGCATCCGTATTTACTGAGGAAACGGGCATGGAGTCTACGGAAATAGGGCAAACTGGTAGGGAGGTCATGGAACCTTTACAGATTGAAGGGGAGGAGGTGCTCGCTGTCTTGAGGCAAATCAGAGTGGATAAATCTCCAGGACCAGACAGGGTATTCCCACGGACCTTGAGGGAAGCTAGTGTTGAACTTGCAGGGGCCCTGGCAGACACATTTAAAATGTCAGTATTCACGGGGGAGGTGCCGGATGATTGGAGGGTGGATCATGTTGTTCCGTTGTTTGAAAAAGGTTCCAAAAGAAATGCGGGAAATTATAGGCCAGTAAGTTTGACGTCGGTGGTGGGCAAGTTATTGGAAGGTGGGATAAGGGATAGGATCTACCAATATTTGGATAGACAGGGACTTATTAGGGAGAGTCAACATGGCTTTGTGCGTGGTAGGTCATGTTTGACCAATCTATTAGAGTTTTTCGAGGAGGTTACCAGGAAAGTGGATGAAGGGAAGGCGGTGGATGTTGTCTACCTGGATTTCAGCAAGGCCTTTGACAAGGTCCCTCATGGGAGGTTAGTTTGGAAGGTTCAGTCGCCAGGTATACATGGGGAGGTAGTAAATTGGATTAGACACTGGCTCAATGGAAGAAGCCAGAGAGTGGTTGTGGAGGATTGCTTCTCTGAGTGGAGGCCTGTGACTTGTGGTGTGCCGCAGGGATCGGTGTTGGGTCCATTGTTGTTTGTCATCTATATCAATGATCTGGGTGATAATGTGGTAAATTGGATCAGCAAGTTTGCTGATGATACAAAGATTGGAGGTGTAGTGGATAGTGAGGAAGGTTTTCAAAGCTTGCAGAGGGATTTGGACCAACTGGAAAAATGGGCTGAAAAATGGCAAATGGAATTTAACGCAAACAAGTGTGAGATATTGCACATTGGAAGGACAAACCAAAGTAGAACATACAGGGTAAATGGTAGGACTCTGAAGAGTGCAGTTGAACAGAGGGATCTGGGAATACAGGTACAGAATTCCCTAAAAGTGACGTCACAGGTGGATAGGGTTGTAAAGAGTGCCTTTGGTACATTGGCCTTTATAAATCGGAGTATCGAGTATAAAAGTTGGAGTGTTATGGTAAGGTTATATAATGATGTGGAGATGCTGGCGTTGGACTGGGGTAAGCACAGTAAGAAGTCTCACAACACCAGGTTAAAGTCCAACAGGTTTATTTGGTAGCAAATACCATAAGCTTTCGGAGCACAGCTCCTTCGTCAGATGGAGTGGATATCTGTTCTCCAACAGTGCACAGACACAGAAATCAAGTTGCAGAATACTAATTAGAATGCAAATCTCTCCAGCCAGCCAGGTCTTAAAGGTACAGATAATGTGGGTGGAGGGAGCATTCAGCACAGGTTAAAGAGATGTGTATTGTCTCCAGACAGAACAGCTTGTGAGATTCTACAAGCCCAGGAGGCAAGCTGTGAGGATTACTGATAATGTGACATAAATCCAACATCCCGGTTTAGACCGTCCTCATGTGTGCGGAACTTGGCTATCAGTTTCTGCTCAGCGACTCTGCATTGTCGTGTGTCGTGAAGGCCGCCTTGGAGAACGCTTACCTCAAGATCCAAGGCTGAATGCCCGTGACTGCTGAAGTGCTCCCCCACAGGAAGAGAACAGTTTTGCCTGGTGATTGTCGAGCGGTGTTCATTCACCCGTTGTCGTAGCGTCTGCATGGTTTCCCCAATGTACCATGCCTCGGGACATCCTTTCCTGCAGCGTATCAGGTAGACAACATTGGCCGAGTTGCAAGAGTAGGTATCGTGTACCTGGTAGATGGTGTTCTCACGTGAGATGATGGCATCCGTGTCGATGATCCGGCACGTCTTGCAGAGGTTGCTGTGGCAGGGTTGTGTGGTGTCGTGGTCACTGTTCTCCTGAAGGCTGGGTAGTTTGCTGCGGACAATGGTCTGTTTGAGGTTGCGTGGTTGTTTGAAGGCAAGAAGTGGGGGTGTGGGGATGGCCTTGGCAAGATGTTCGTCTTCATCAATGACATGTTGAAGGCTCCGGAGGAGATGCCGTAGCTTCTCCGCTCCGGGGAAGTACTGGACGACGAAGGGTACTCTGTCCACCGTGTCCCGTGTTTGTCTTCTGAGGAGGTCGGTGCGGTTTTCCGCTGTGGCACGTCGGAACTGTTGATCGATGAGTCGAGCGCCATATCCTGTTCTTATGAGGGCATCTTTCAGCGTCTGGAGGTGTCTGTTGCGATCCTCCTCATCCGAGCAGATCCTGTGTATTCGGAGGGCTTGTCCATAGGGGATGGCTTCTTTTACGTGTTTAGGGTGGAAGCTGGAGAAGTGGAGCATCATGAGGTTATCCGTGGGCTTGCGGTACAGTGAGGTGCTGAGGTGACCGTCCTTAATGGAGATGCGTGTGTCCAAGAATGCAACCAATTCCGGAGAGTAGTCCATGGTGAGTCTGATGGTGGGATGAAACTTGTTGATGTCATCATATAGTTGTTTCAGTGATTGCTCACCATGACTCCAAAGGAAGAAAATGTCATCGATGTATCTAGTGTATAGCATCGGTTGAAGGTCCTGTGCGGTGAAGAAGTCTTGTTCGAACCTGTGCATGAAGATGTTGGCATATTGAGGTGCGAATTTTGTCCCCATGGCTGTTCCGTGTGTCTGGGTGAAGAACTGGTTGTTGAAGGTGAAGACATTGTGGTCCAGGATGAAGCGGATGAGTTGTAAAATTGCATCTGGAAACTGGCAGTTGACGGCATTGAGTACTGAGGCCGTTGCAGCAATGCCATCATCGTGGGGGATGCTGGTGTAGAGTGCCGAGACATCCATTGTGACGAGGAGTGCTCCTGGTTCAACTGCTCCATGCGTGTTGAGTTTCTGTAGGAAGTCCGTAGTGTCGCGACAAAAGCTGGGGGTTCTTTGTACAATGGGTTTCAAGATGCCCTCAACATAGCCGGAGAGGTTCTCGCACAGGGTTCCATTTCCTGAAACGATGGGACGGCCGGGTGTGTTTGCCTTGTGTATCTTCGGGAGGCAGTAGAGATCTCCAACGCGTGGAGTACGTGTGATGAGAGCACGGAGGGTGCTCTGAAGGTCCGGATTAAAGGTTTCGATCAGAGTGTTGAGTTGACGGGTGTGTTCTTTGGTCGGATCTGCAGGTAACTGTCTGTAGTGTTCCTCGTTGTTGAGTTGTCGGTACACTTCTTTGCAGTAATCCGTTCTGTTCAGTATGACGATGGCCCCTCCTTTGTCTGCTGGTTTGATGACAATGTTGCGGTTGGTCTTGAGAGCGTGGATGGCGTTGTGCTTGGGTGATGTTCGGTGCAAGCCCACGGAAAACCTCATGATGCTCCACTTCTCCAGCTTCCACCCTAAACACGTAAATACACATCTCTTTAACCTGTGTTGAATGTTCCCTCCACCCACATTATCTGTACCTTTAAGACCTGGCTGGCTGTAGAGATTTGCATTCTAATTAGTATTCTGTAACTTGATTTCTGTGTCTGTGCACTGTTGGAGAACAGATATCCACTCCATCTGACGAAGGAGCTGTGCTCCGAAAGCTTATGGTATTTGCTACCAAATAAACCTGTTGGACTTTAACCTGGTGTTGTGAGACTTCTTACCAAGGTTATATAAAGAATTGGTGAGGCCGAATTTGGAGTATTGTGTACAGTTTTGGTCACCTAGTTACAGGAAGGATGTAAATAAGGTTGAAAGAGTGCAGAGAAGGTTCACAAGGATGTTGCCGGGACTTGAGAAGCTGAGTTACAGAGAGAGATTGAATAGGTTGGGACTTTATTCCCTGGAGCGTAGAAGATTGAGGGGAGATTTGATAGAGGTGTATAAGATTTTGATGGGTATAGATAGAGTGAATGCAAGCAGGCTTTTTCCGCTGAGGCTAGGGGAGAAAAAACCAGAGGGCATGGGTTAAGGGTGAAAGGAGAACGGTTTAAAGGGAATATTAGGGGGGGCTTCTTCACGCAGAGAGTGGTGGGAGTGTGGAATGAGCTGCCGGATAAAGTGGTAAATGCGGGTTCACTTTTAACATTTAAGAAAAACTTGGACAGGTTCATGGATGAGAAGGGTGTGTAGGTCTATGGTCCAAGTGCAGGTCAGTGGGACTAGACAAAAAATGGTTCGGCACAGACAAGAAGGGCCAAAAGGCCTGTTTTCTGAGCTGTAATTTTCTATGGTTCTATGGTTCTATTTGGCAAATAGTGACCACAATTCTGTTAGCTTTAGGATAGTGATGGAAAAGGATGAGTGGTGTCCCAAGGGTAAGGTGTTGGATTGGGGGAAGGCTAACTTTAGTGGGATTAGGCAGAAATTGGCAGCTGTTGATTGGGAGAGGCTGTTTGAGGGTAAATCCACATCTGGCATGTGGGAGTCTTTTAAGGAACAGTTGTTAGGGCTGCAGGATAGGCATGTGACTGTAAAAAAGAAGGATAGGAAGGGTAGGATTCGAGAACCGTGGATAACCAGGGAAATTGAGCAATTGGTCATGCAGAAAAGAGAGGCGTACGTTAGGTCCAGGCAGCTAAAAACGGAGGGAGCTCTGGAGGAATACAAAGAAAGTAGGA